>NC_045170.1:18326853-18351853 GCF_900700415.2 Clupea harengus
GTGCTCCAGCCCTTGAACAGAGGCTCTACAGGGGCAATCTATCCAGCTTGCAGCTTGTTCTCAAAAAATGCTGAAGAATGGAGACAATAACCTCAAGTTAATTTCACAAATGGTTGAACACCATTACTCATTACCCATAAGCCATGTAGCTTCAATGAAGCACAAGTGACAAACACACTCAGCCTCGTAAGTCACTTCATGTAAAAACGCTCACTAAATAAACTAAATATAACTCGTCGGGAGATAGGAGTAATGTAGCTAAGCAACCACGCATCTCAGAACAATGAGGCAAGCAGTCAGAGCAGCCCGAGCATTCTGCGCTGGCACACAAGGCGAGAACAGCAGGGGTGTAGCCCAGGCTGGAACTAATAGCTCTGCCGGAACGTGCAGTTAGATGCAGTGGCCTTGTGGAAGTCAACAGCGATCTAATTTAGATGGAGTGCGCTGTGTGCGCCTAAATCAGTCCAGGTTTGTTGCCATTGGCTACAATCAATAGTGTGACTGAAGTGAGGTCATTTAGCTTGCTTTTTATTACTTTGTTTTAGCGTTTACACCACAGAGACTCCTGGGGCGGATGAAACACATCGTTTACTAGACGGTCTTTTGATGTTTGTTAGGGTTAAAGTATCCCCCCTGATGATAGGGTTTAACTTCCTCAACAGTTCAGTCAGTTAATGGTAACAGACTCTCACACATATGCTATGGTAGAGAAACTGGGTTCAAACTGAGGCTTAATCAATCGGCTTAATACAAAAAAGGAGGAAATCTGGTCACACTGTTTGTGAGGTTGCACTCTGTCAACCCTAGGCATGCATGTGAACTACAAGATCATATGTCATCACATATCATATAGGTTTGCAATATATGTATTCTATGCTATCTACAAGATCAGCAGTGGGTGGTTTTTTTGGCAATTACTGACTGAGCGTAAAAACGTCAGTGGCTAGAGACTGGAGCAAGATAAACCGAGAATAAATTCTGCTCCCTCCTGTCAGAGGCCTGCCAAGAAGATTAGATAGGAAAGAATGTAGCAAGGCAGTGCAGATGCAAAAATACAGTGTTGGATCATGCACAATGTGACCATGGAGAGACAGGAGATCTTCAAGGAAAGGTCAGCTTTCAATTCATGATGCCTTTAAGGCCTGGACCTGAAAGATTTTGTAATACATCCCACTGGTGATGACATTTCACAGATTTCTAGTCCTTTGTCATGCTTCAGTCATCATAGCACACCCACTGAACAGTGAGAGATTTGAATGAATCATTAATCTTACAGAACCTCCTTTGAACAGACATAACTGTAACAAAACACAATTGGCCATCACACATACGATCGGCAATTTGTCTTTCACATATCTACCACATTGTACATTATAATTATATGTATACATTGTATAATTGTTACTGAATAGCCAACAGCACCCAACACTTATTATAAAATAAATAATATATGGCATTTTAATATTAAACAAGTTTAATATTTATGATTTGGAATCTGGGTTGTCACGACTACATAATAGTAGGGAGGGGTCATCTCTGGATAAAAACTTTATTATTTAAAGGTGAAGGACAGTAGATAGATAGAAGATGTTGTGACAAAACAATATTTCTACTATAAAGATACAGGGGAAGGATGGGATTTTCCAATATTTCTGAGTATTCAATGCCTCTAGGTCCAGGACAAACCAAAGAACCCTTCTGCAACAACGGAACAGAACACTTCCACCCTTCACCTGCAACATAAATACACATTCCAGCCTCATCAAGGCTGTGTTACGATACCAAAGCTCTGGTGATGCTACAGTATGTCCAGAGGCGCTGTCTAAAATTACCGCGGAGGAAGATAAGGGGGCACCCAGGCCTTCAGCTTGCATTAAGTGGGACAGTCAGGCTGGCCAGCAGTCAGAGGCCATGCTGAAAGACACGGAGACACGCAGGCAGCACAAAAGACAACGTGTCCAAATCCAACAGACACACCCCTTGGTGGAGCAGAACGCTTCCTCAAGTAGCCTCAAAATGTCTGGGCAACCCTTTTGCCTTCAGGCCAAGCCCGTCTACTTCTGTGGCTTCAGATCCTCTGATTTGATCTTATGTAGCACTGATATCACTGACGCAGCTGTCAGCAGATACCAAGCTGTGCAGTGTTCCAACCTTATTCCCTGCTGCCTTAAAAGACATTCTAGTGACAGTAGCATTACTGGGGCATTACTCTACGGTTTAAGCTCCGCTACGAGCACGGCTGCTTCCCATATCTGAGTCTGAAGGCTCAAGTTCTGTGTGTGACTGTTGGTTCTCAAAGCAGGTTATACAGCCACAGTCTTCCGTATGTGACAAATAACTCAATGACAAGGGTTAGGTTTGGATAATTCCCATCTGCAGCAGCTAAGAATATGGCTCCTTGACTTCGGCCTCATTATGGAACAAGGTGTGCAGGCTAGCCTTGACTCAGGGACAGCTTTCAGTGTGTACACATAGCACCAATATTTCAGTAGTAGGCTAACTTTATAAACCACTTACAAAAAAAGAATTAGAGCAACAAAGTAGAAATTTTAATTGAATTTGGCTCACCTTTGTGTTACACTATCATGTTACTGGTTTTCGAGCCAAATTGAATAGGCTAAACCATGGGCGTCGTCAGGCCTGAACATCCAGTGCTACAGCCCCGAATGTTTTATGAATAGGGAGGGAAAGTGAAAACGTACGCCCCTAGTGGTTGCGTTACTATCGGAGAGCAGTTTATGATGTCACTGTTTTGCGAGTGTCACCGATCTGACCAAAACGCCGATTTGTATTGCTTGGCTGACTGAATAAGTAATTACATAAAATGCATACAGCATAGTGATCACCATTACAGGTCAGGGTATGTGATGCAATGCTGCTACTCACAAGGGAGAGCTGGCAGGTGGCGTTAGAGCCAAAACGAAGGACCAAGCATATGCCAGGTCAGCAGGGCAAGTGACTTTAGTTGTAGTCCGTTTATGAAACACTTTGCTTGAAATGTTCAGTTAGTTGGTGTCAGTAGGTTTTCACTTTCCCTCCTATGGAGTTAGATTTGTTTCATAATTCACAAACAAACGAAACGCAATTCAAACAAACGAAACGCGATTCAAACGAACAAAACGCGATCCACAAATGTATTTTGTGATTCACAAATAAATGACCCCATGACATTTGTTTGCAACCTGACGAACACGAGTTACAAATCCCTGCATTCGTCTGTGTGGATTTTTGGAACTTTCCTAACGCGTTTAGATTCACAAATGCATTTTTTCTAAAAGATATTCTCTGCAGCCTATCAGATCTCTTCCAATTTTAGCCAATCACATTATAGTGTCTATGTGGACTACAAACCACCCGTCATAGTTATGGACATTGTCCGAGATCACGAGCAATGGCATCTGTTAGCTGCCTACTAAATGTTAGTGAAATATAGCTTGTTAATCTTATTAAACCGATTATCATACATGGTTGAATATTCTTGAGAATGGCAGGATCCATGTTTAGTCATTTTAAGTGTTTCCTAGGCTAACGTTTAGCAAGCTAGGCCTTGCTAACATGGATAGAGCTACGCTTGCTGCATATGTTTGCTCTCTAGCCACATCTTACATGGTTAAATTGTGTGGCATGTCAAAATAATAAAATTGTGTGGCAGTAGCTTGGTAGTTAAGCATCGGTAGCTAGAAATTGGTAATTTCTTGCCCAATGTAAATTATAGCAGACATCTGAATGCTGGGATGGTCCATTCATTCGAATTTAGGCTAATATTCCGTAGAATTCTGAAGCACCTTATGTGTGTCTGTGCACTGTGTATTTATTACCTTCTCATAGCCTGTCTCACCCTAGTATTGGCGGCATTGGGTATGGTAGGGGCCATAATTACAGCCCTAACTATGCTCTCTGCTGCTCGTCTCTCTGGCATTGGGGAAATATTCCTAGCTAGGGCTTGCACAAGAACGTGTGCTGATGCCTCCACTTGACTTGACAGCCCCTGCTTTGGGAAAAAAAATCGTTTTATTGATCTGTTCACTAAAGTCCCATGTAAGATGTTACCTGGCTAGAGAGCAAACTAATTCAGCAAGCGTAGCTCTATCCATGTTAGCAAGGCCAGTGTTATGTTAGACATTGACTAGCAAGCTTGCTAAACGTTAGCCAAGGGAACACTTAAAATGACTAAACATGGATCCTGCCATTCTCAAGAATATTCAACCACGTATGATAATCGGTTTAATAAGATTAACAAGCTATATTTCACTAACATTGGGCGAGCAGCTACCAGATGCCATTGCTCGTGATCTCGGACAATGTCCATAACTATGACGGGTGGTTTGTAGTCCACATAGACACTATAATGTGATTGGCTAAAATTGGAAGAGATCTGATAGGCTGCAGAGAATATCTTTTAGAAAAAATGCATTTGTGAATCTAAATGCGTTAGGAAAGTTCCAAAAATCCACACAGACGAATGCAGGGATTTGTAACTCGTGTTCGTCAGGTTGCAAACAAATGTCATGGGGTCATTTATTTGTGAATCACAAAATACATTTGTGAATCGTGTTTCGTTTGTTTGTGACTCGCGGTTCGTTCGTTTGAATCGCGTTTCGTTAGTTTGTGACTCGCGTTACGTTTGTTTGAATCGCGTTTCGTTTGTTTGTGAATTATGAAACAAATCTAACTCCATACCCTCCCCTGTCATTGTAGTTCCTTACCACCTTGTTGGAAAGAACAATTCAAACTGTGCCTGAAAATAAAATATGCTCACCAAAATAACGTTTATCTGAAAGCACATGTCATGGAAATCATTCTACCAACTTGTCGATGTGGACAGATATTTTTCTAAAAACGTCACTATGGAGAACCCCATTCATTTCACCCAGCGGTAGGAACGCTACCACCAGGGAGCGACTCGAATGCTTTCCCTTCCTAAAATCGTTGGTATCGTTACTCACCATCGCCCTCTAGCTACATTTCCGGGCATACCGGAATAGTCTTTTTTGTTTGGGCTCGTCAAGATGGCGGCGGGAATGTATCTTGAGCATTATCTGGACAGTAAGTATATTGTTGTTGTAGATAATAAATGAAAATAAATGTTTCTGGAGTTTTAAATGCCGTTTACATGATATACAGTACAAAGAGGACAAAATAGCAAGAGGTTTCTCCTAGGATCAACATATCGAATTGCCAATCAAAAGATCAACAAAACCAGCAAAACAGTAATCTTAGCTAAGGTTAGCTAGCTAATATTAGCTGGCTAATGTAACAGATGTTTAATCTAACGTTGTTTAGCATATGCAGTGTTTTTACAATCTAATAATAAGCTCTGTGTCCTCATCATACTGTAGTACCGCAACTGTCCTATATTTTCTACAGCAGCGCAACTTGTAAGGATTAGAGAAGGTAGAAAAGTTAGCTAGCTAGTTAGCATTTCCCAGCTAATGTTAGTGTTACTAGTCTGTTTCGTTAGCTAAGAAGTGAGTATACTGTCTAGGCAACCTATGCCAACAATTGTTTTTATCATCTTCAAAGGCATAGAGAATCTACCGTTTGAGTTGCAAAGGAATTTCCAGCTTATGCGAGATCTGGACCAGCGGACTGAAGGTAAGTAGCTTGTTGTAGTTTTACTTTAGTTGGGGCTCTGTATACTTATAATATTCTGTCTGTTATGTAATGTAATGTCAGTCAGTTTAACGGTTCATTGATCTTCATTCTCCTCCAGACCTGAAAGGGCAGATTGACTCGTTGGCGCGGGAGTACACGACTAATGCTCGCACACTGTCCCCGGAACAGAAGCTGTCTCTGCTGCGTCAGATTCAGCAGTCCTATGGAAAATGCAAAGAGTTTGGAGATGATAAGGTCCAGCTGGCAATGCAGACCTATGAGATGGTGAGTGAGTTGATTGAATTTGAAATTGAATTTGAGATCTGTATCAGCTTATTGAATAGCTACTTGTCTGGGTTAGAAGATTTGTACCATCCGCATCTGTTATTGACAACTGTATTTTCTGAGAAGACGTTTGTTGTGTTTGTGACGTGTTGTTCATTGCTTTCTAATCAAAACTATGTTAACCAGGTTGACAATAAACCATTTAATTGGTTCATCTTACAATACAAGTCAAGATATCTATCCAGTATACATGGCTTAGCAAACCATCTAAACTATGTCAAATATTGCTATTGTTCCAGTATGAACTTGATGAGTGTGCAGTTAGACTGTAATAAACTGAACACAGTGTTTGGGTCACAGGTGGACAAGCACATTCGGCGCCTGGACACAGACCTGGCGCGCTTCGAGGCTGACCTGAAGGAGAAACAGATTGAAAGCACAGACTATGACTCTACCTCAAGCAAGGGAAACAAGAGTAAGTTAGTGTGTGTGCGCGTAACTGCATCTTATAGAGAGACAATGAGAATTAACATTATGTGTCAGCTGCAACTCGATCAAGGTAGCCTGGAGGCTCAATTTACCTTTGTTTCTGAGGCCAGCTTGGCCTATTAGATTGAATGTGTGTGAGCTTGGCTTGTTTGATTGGTTGTGTGTGTATGTGTGTGCATGTGTGTGCGCACACTGTTTTAGTCACCAAGTCATTCTTTTTCACCTCAGGCGAACTCCGTGGCCCAAAAGAGAAGAAAGTGGCACGCACCAGGTCAAAGGTCAAGAACTCTGATGATGACTCCAGCCCCAAGAGTGCACAGAAGAAAGTCAAACTCATGCAGACGTAAGCACACTCAAGCCAAGCTTTGAGCATGTTGATTTTTTTTTACAGTTAGATACAAAAAAGATTTTGCAAGCATGTCTTAGTTGGCAAAATTCCAAAGTTTAAAAGGAATAATTGGTGACATTTCAGTCAGTGTTCCTCATCAGACATTCATTCGGAAAAGTTAACCTTATTAAACCTTGACATTTTGAAAAGGTGGGGGATTCTGCTACTCTCTGTTGGGCTTTCTAAGCATTTTGTCTGATGAGCCTGCCTACATTTCTGTGAGTCATGCGAAAGGGTATTATGGTTACTCATTTTATTTCATTTGGATATCTGCAGTGGTCATCATCTCTTCTTTTGTTTTTTAAACTCAGGACGGAGTTCGCCACCGTACCCGCTGTGACCTTTGGAAATGTGCACCCATCGGATGTGCTGGACATGCCAGTGGATCCTAATGAGCCTACTTACTGCCTCTGCCACCAGGTGTCCTATGGGGAGATGATCGGCTGCGACAACACCGATGTGAGTTCCATGCTTCGTGTCTCACCCTAGTTCTGTCTCTAGAGGCTTATAGGTTCACAGTGTCAGGCCATCATGTAATGCTATGCCAAGTTTTCTGTGGATTTACAGTCATACTCCCAAAAAAAGCAGTCAGTATGTTCTTACATTCATGTTACATACTGCCCATGACAGTGTAGTGTCATCCTTACACTCACTGTTTTGATAGTTGGTGGAAAATGTGTTACTTTTGGAATTGCTATATCTTTTGTAGTTTCGGCTTCTTTATTAATAGCCTTTTTCTGCAGTAGCAGCTTATTTTGGAATAGTGGGAGTCTGTTGTATCAGAAGCTTTTCAGTGTCTACTATAGCACAGTGTTCTCCAGGCTTTCTTATCTTCTCAAGCCCAGCTTTAATTTAGCACTCATTGAGAGACTTTTAGTCAATATTTAAAAAGTAAGATTTATTATTAAAGATGCCATGCATATAGTAGGGATGTGATTTTTCCGGATTTTCCGATGTGAAGATGTGATCCACACGAATCTGTTCAAAAAATGATTGGGTGTGTGGGCTTGGGCATACATAAGTTAATTTGAGCGGTTTGTCACTATGTAACTGACCGTCAGTAATAGAAGATGGCAGTATCAGACAGATACAACAGAGTGTTGTAATGAACGGAGACAAGACCAATCAGAGAGGGTTTACAGGTAAAAAATACTCGTGTCGTATTGGCTGACAGGTCTCTGTCAGTTCTTCAATTAATCTGGTTAGTACACACAGTCAGTCAGGGTCAGTAAGCACAGATAGCCTCCCGTGCTGAGCCAGGAAAGCAAGGTCTATAAATGTCCATACGTGTTCCAAGTTACATGATATGAGCAAAGCATACAGGTAACGTACTTTGCATTCCACTGCAAGGCTCGCCAGCTGAACCGTTAGCAATGATACTGTAAATTCCTGACAATCGACCGCGGTTTGCACATTGATTTTGAACAAATTCTGCCCGCCCTGCAGTCAATACTCGGGTGCGACCTATACATTAACATATACACACAGTAACTCTGCTAGGTAAAGCATGGATGGGTCTCTCTCTCTCTCTCCAACTTTCACAAACAAATCCCATTAATCTATCAGGTAAAAACAACATAGGATGGATAACACATTTTCATTTACACTACCATAACCTACCATAATTATAAAGCAACGGGTGTCATGTATTCCAACCAACTGTATTAAACGGGATGCTACGGAGCGCGAACCTCTGCAAGAGGTGTAAAACATGCAAGGTATCTCTAGCTTAGGAAACCATCTTAACTGTTGGTAGTTAGCTAGCGTGTGTAATATTAAATCATTTTTAATATGCAGTGAATATGAACTTTTGTTAATATAAAGTTGCACATACACCCTGAGGGTTTCTACCTGTCATAGATTTTTAACTATCCTAGCAATCTTTAGCTTAGGGAACCATCTTAACAGTTGGTGGCTGCTAGCATGTGTTAACATGCGTTAGAACTTGTGTTAATATGAAGCTGCGCAAGTACCCTGAGGGTTTCTACCTTTTCCTATCATGATTTTATAAGTTAAATTGAGGAGACTGTAACATCAGCTAGACAACCATAACAACCAGGAAACACGGTTTGCTGCAAAGCCTGGAGCAAAGTTTAATTTCGCAAAATCAGCACACCAATTGAAGGCAGTCTTGGGTTCAAAGTGATCACAACCACTTGCGGATGATGCTAAATGGCTTCACATGGACATTGAATAATCCTGAGAGAAATAATGGGATATCAATGGGGCAAGGGCTTACTTTGATATCAACGGGGCAAGGGCTTACTCTGATATCAATGTAGTGAATGAAGGGGGGGGAAGTCCCGCTGAAACGTTTAGCGTCCATTCCTACACAACACTAAATAAACGCTCAACAGATGGTTTAAACTGTGAGTGGGAGTAAGGTGTTTGTGTGTGTGGGGGGGAGGTGGTGTAGTATTCTTGCTTGAAATGCTCATCCCCTCTTCATACAACTTTTAAATGGGTAGTGGCGCTGGTACCACAACTACATGACATTTGGTTTTATGGGACATGATCATACACAGGTGCGTTCAATACACAGGGTGGATTTATAAAATTACAATGCTGTAATGTGGTTTATTACGGTGCGGTTAAATATGGTAGCTTAGTTGTGCCTCCCTGTGGATAGCACCCATAAACACTACAGAGTGGACTGAGCCACTCTGTAGAGTTTTAATGGAAGCTGGATTTCTACTTCCTTTTGGGCCTCTTGCTGACCATTTTATATTTTCTTGTTTTTTTGCCCTTTGCCAATCACATCCCTAATATAGCCATGGTGTAACTTAAATCCTTATATTTGGGTTAGGTTACAGTAAGCTTGTGTGCAAGATCTAATACAGTGTTAGAGAATGGTGCTTGTATCTGAAGTTGATTGTGTGTCTGTTTCCTTGTCCTGCCAGTGTTCCATTGAGTGGTTCCACTTCGCTTGTGTGGGACTCACCACTAAACCTCGCGGAAAATGGTATGTGCCCCAGTTCTGATCTTGTCTTTTGCTCTTTCGTGTACTTCCACTGCAGTTTGGGAAAAGAACACCATTGTTGTATGTCTTGGACAGCATAATTAATCTCTTCTCACCCTGCCATTACCCCCCTTCTCTGTCCATTTGCAGGTACTGCCCACGGTGTTCACAGGAGAGGAAGAAAAAATGAGTGCCCTGAAGTGAAAAAAGATGGAGAGAGAAAGAGAAAAAACAAACTCAGAAGGAAATGGGCAAATGGAGGAAGAGGGGACCCGTTCCCTCTGCATACACTAACATAGAGCTGCTCTCTGCATTGTTTGGTGTTTGTCTCCATGGCCTCTGCTCTCTCCTCCCTCCACTTGGAAGGGCAAGCAGAGGTGTAGTTACGGTTGTAGCTTAATTTATGTTTCCAGTGTCAGCCATGTCTTTGTTTTGATTTTTTACGGGGATATTTTTTTACGTACTTGCTGTTATAGATTTTTTGTTGTTGTTTTTGAGAGTTTGATTTTGTATGCTTCAGTTAAAGTGGAGTTAAAGAGTTAGGTGGTGCTAGTGATGTCATATCCTCCCCCATGGACCACGTCAAACGGTTTTAAGGGACCTTCATAGTCTCAATCTGGATATTTGTAATCTCGACACTACTGGACTGTCTGGACTGCTCTGTGATGTGGTCTTTTCCTGGAAATAGTCTACATATTTCGAACCATGCCACAGCAACTAGTAAGTGAATTGATGACAACCTGTCACACAGACTTCACACTGTCTACTGTGACAGGAATGAACCAGTTTACAGAAGGGCCTTGAAAGATCAGGTCTTAAAAATTCCTGGTTTTAAGCATTGCATGCCATTTTTTTCATTTCAGCTCGACTGAAGAGTGCTGGATTTCCACATATGCACTAACACGACAAGCATTAAGCCTATAGTATTTATGAAGTATATGTTTCCAATAGAGGTATTTCCAAAATGTTTGCAAGGAAAATAAATTGAAAGTGAGTGTTCTAAGAAAGTACTTGCCAGAGTGCAAATATGTATCTATCTGCATTACGTAATTGTCAGATGTTTTTATTGTGTGCTTATTTTTTTAGCCATTTTGATGTCACAAAGAAAGGTCAGTAGCAAACATCCTCAGTATTGATGGAATTCCTAACCGGAGGGTAGACATCCCATCTTATGGAGCTCAGTTCCATGATCCATACTGGAATGCGAATGATCATTATCGTTACCAAGTCAAGCCTCTATTCTCAAAATGCTCACCTACGCCCATTCATACACTGTACCTTCAGAGTAAATGAGGAGTAATGAGGAGTTCCCTTTTACAAAACTGGTGCTTTGAGAGAGAATGACATTGAACTAGCAGATCTTGCATGGAAGTGCTTAACATCATTTTCGGTTGTTTAAACAAATGTTTATAGAGAACTGTACTAATGTCATATATTGTTTTGCTTTTTTGTATGTCTTCCATTGCAGTTGAATGAATGATGAAAATGAATAACCAAACCTGTGTTGAATTTGTTCTGTTTAGGGTGTTCTTCAAAGACTTTCCACAGACTAGCTTTGGCTAGGATAGGAATGAATATGTCTGCTGATGTCCGATGACTACTCAGTCCGCAGTCCTCTTCTTACTCTCTCTAGACTGGTCTACAGTTTAATTCAGTCCTTAATTGAGCAGAGATGGGTTCAGCAGATGAACGCATCCAATGGGACTAATTATGACTAGGTGATTTAGCCCATATATTTAAAAAAAAAAAAAAAAAACACTGGTAAGATTTAGCATACACTGGAGATTTCCAAATGAATTTGCTTTGAGGATGTAATATGTTTTGTTGGTTTTAAGGATTCATTTGAATCAGTATCCGAACACTTCAGTAATTGTTGCAATATGTCTGCTCATCCTCTGTGAACCAGATAACAACCCCTTTCCCCAATAAATCCCTAATAGTTAGGAAAGCACTCTTGATTTACAATTACAGATACATTGTTTTTGTCTGTCAACATTTACTTGCCTATTGGGTTGTATATGTTTGAAATGTGTTTATATAGGGCCATGCATGTACTCTACCTATATCAATGAATTGGTCATATGGTTGTCAAACGTCACACCGTTTGGCATAATAGGACCCTTTGAGGGGAATGTACAGTGTACCCCTGGACCCTGGTGCAGTATATACCTAGGCCTGAACTGGGACTGAGAAGTTTATCTGCATTATTTTTAGGCTGACCTTCACATCACCCCTATGTGAGGACCTTATAGCATAGCATTTAGCTTGGCAGGAGTATGCCAAGGGAAGGGAGGGATCATATGGATCTTTGTTCCCATGTTCCAAAGCAACATGTAGGGTAGGCCAATTACAGCTGGTACACTTTGCATTGAAACACAAAAAAAATGTATTTGAAAATGTGATTTTCTTTATATATCTTTTACTTAAAAAAAATAGATGATCAATGATGTATGTAATTCCACAATTAGCTCATGAACACAAGGAGTACTTTTGTTACAACTACCCATGTCAGCACCATGGGACAGTTAAAACACCGGTAATGCTGGAAAGCTGCCAAACCAATTCATTACAAAAGTTACCATTCAACAAAAAACATTTAATTTCAGTTGTAATTTTCACCCCATCTGATATTTTTATATCCTTAATTTTATAATAGTTATTGACAGACAGCTCAAATATTCAAATTGGTTTTCATTTGTCTTCACAAATATTATCTGCATATGACTTTTGTAGTATGATTGATTTGTAATCTCAGGCCTATTTGAGACATATTACACCATGAAAGCCACCAAGTCTTGACATGTGTAATTTTTTAGAGCATAGAATAAAGATCACAGTCATATAAGATTAGTTTAACCATGATATGAGAAGGAGGTGGTGACAAGCTTAACCATGCTAAATGACTTGGGCCGATATCTTCAGCTTCAACCCTTGGGTCGGGACCCAAATTTGGAGTTTCTGAAAGGGTCGCGAGACGAATTCTAAATGTTAACCTGGTTTTCACCAGCCAAGCTCCCTCTGTCCATTAGGGAATCCCTGCCCCCAGTTCTGACATTAAACTACATAAGCCGGCACTGGTTCTGCATGTAGGCCTATCTAACAATAACATTTTCGAACATTCAGTCAAGCAAATTTGCATTATCAGATATTTCAAATGTATTAACATGTAAAACGTCACTGTGCTGCGGGGTGATCTACTCTGACTTGACCGGAGAATATCTGGAGTAGACTTGTGTAGGCAAAATAAAAATGGATATATTTCTTAAAGTCAAATATAGATTTGCATATTGCGTGAAGAATGGTGCGCACAAGCCGTTGTGTGTGCTTTGCAACGAAATACTAGCTAATGAAAGCCTGAAGCCACGTATGAGCCAAAACCTCGAGGCATCCCAAAAGACATTTGAAAGTGCCATCACTGTTCAGGAGCAGGCACTGCGTGCATCTGGTCTCCTACCGGCTAGCTAAAAGCAAAAAAGTCCATTTCTCATTAAGAAGTTGAGCATGTAAGTAAGGATTTTCTCATTAAGAAAATGAACATAAGTCCTGTGATAAATTGAACATGTAAGTCCACCTCTGACTAAAAAGGTGAACATGTAAGTCCGTGGATTCTCCTTATTAAGAAGTTGAAAATGTAAGTTCATAATTTCCTATTAAAAAGTTGAAAATGGTCCCGGTCCCAGGTGTTCCCAATAACTGCCGACACACCTGCTGGGCATCTGTAACACAAACACAGAGACAGACAAACAGCCCGCCCAGCAACCAAAAGAAGAACCCACTGAATACTATAGAGTCTGTTATTTAATCTCAGTAAACAATTACTTTCTATACACAAGTTGCACCACATCATTTAGTTGACTTGTATTGTAAAACACGGGAGTTGAAACGTTAAATCAAGATATTTGGAGCGGCGCGTGTTATCTGCGTCAAGTTTCTTCGACCTTGACATTCTGAGGGGGCGGGTCGTTTGTTATAGTATAAATTGAACCCCTCGTGTGCTCATCGTTGCTCACTGCGCTCATCAGGACAGAGATCCCTCACCGACGGTAAAGTTATTTTCAGTATTACTTAAGCTTATTACTAAATCAGAAGATCTGTACTCTGCCTGAACTTTACATAGTTTGGATGAAACCTGCTAAGTGTGTTTTGAATGCATTCAAAATGATGCTATAACATTAGAACTGTGTAAAATGTCCATGCAGTTGGTTGATAGTTTTTTAGAATTCTTTTTTTTTTTTTTCATATTTCAATAACAGACATTATTTTGCAGTAATAATGTTACATTTACTTTTATGAACAGTTTTTCTTTTTCTTTTTTTCATTAAATATTCTACACATTAGCTTCATAATCTGCAGATCAAACCTTGTAGCCAAACCTTTCATTCAGTGGATGCAACTAATTAAGTCTGTCTGGGGCTTTTTGTGTGTTTTAGAAGACAGAATCAGCAAAATGGTGAAATTTGGAGTCAATGGGTAAGTGGCACTACATTCAAATTGCTCTTATAATATTTAGTAAAAACCTGTATCCATTTGTAAGTTGACTTTGTAGAGGAAGTGCAAGGGGCTCAGAGGTCCCAAAAGGACAGAGCAGAGGCAGGGGCGGAGATCCCATTTCATTGTAGGGGGGGACAATACATGGTCAAATTTCAGAGTGTAATTCCGGGGGGGGGACATGAAAAAATTGCTTTCACGAGAGCTAGCATAAACTGCTAAATACCGAATTCTCTTATCACATTTACAAACAGAAATTCGAAGTAATTTTAGAATTATCTAAACAGCATTAAATGTACTAACACGAAATATCTATTCACAGACAAATAATGTCCAAAGTTCAAGAGAACTTGATGCTCAAAATAAGTTATAAAACAGCTCAACAGGGAATCGAACTAGCAACCTTTTGATTACAATACAACCTCTCTACCTCCTACGCCACTGTCACTCCATATTACAATACCAGCATAGTTCATGGACCAGAGAAAAAGATGACATTCATTTAACTTCAGATAATTTAACAAATCTGGAGAGGCAGACCTACGTTTATTAACTAGCATGAACCTGACAGGACAGGACAGTGTCCTAGACTGTCTAGCTAGCTATCTTAACTGTGTCAATTACCGGCATGTGTGTGTTATCGGCAAACGTTCACGTTGTCATGCCAATCCATTAATAAGCTTATGTATACTTGTGCATATCGATTGGAACTTCGTAAATGGAGTTTTGAAAAAACTTCTTCTTTACATGTTCTTACTGCGTTCGAGAATGAGGTAAATCTCTTTACATATCGTGTATCATAGCGGCAGCGACAGGGGACAGAGGAGGAAACAGTCTGACAATCTGACCGTGTAGGCTACTGGGCTGATTAACTGAAACACGGAGCTGCCGGTAGCCCTGCCGGTTGGAAACAGCATGTGAACCAAACCACTTTGAGGAATAGGGGGAACATGATTTTTCAACACTTAAAAAACACATTTTTTTACGTCTATAATTAGCACCGCTTGTGTCGTCGTATTTTTATTTAAATTTTTTTTTTTTTTTTTTTTAAGTTTTCAATGATTGTTGGGGGGGACAACTTTATGGTAGGGGGGGACACGTCCCCCCCGTCCCCCCCGGGATCTCCGCCTATGAGCAGAGGGGATATTAAATAAGACTAGTGCCAATGCCTGATTGTGTAGAAATTAAGGGTTGAGTGGCTACGTGTGTAACACCAAACCACCTCACTCTTGTCTCTTCCATTCTATGCTTAGAATAGTTACGAGGTCATATAACACACAGCCACTCTCTCTGTTACGTCTCCTTCATATCTATCTATCTCTCTCTCTCTCTCTCTCTCTCTCTCTCTCTGTCCTTCTCTCTGTTTTGTTTTTCACTCTACCTTGTCTCTCAACTCCATCTCTCCCTTCTTCAGCTGTCACATTCCTGTACGCCTTCCAACTAATTTTAGAGCAGCAACCTTTCCAAGCAGTGCTCTGGGATCAAGAGGTGTCTGCTTGGGCCTTTGTAAGCCTGATAGTGAGAGTATCACGAGATGATCCCCCTACTTGCATTAACTCTTGACAACTCAGATAAAAGACCACACAGGCAAAGTCCATGCTGTCCTGGACCAGTCTCATTCATTTTCTGCTTTCATTGACAGAGTAGAGCTGAAATGGTCAAGTGTAAGTTATGTGTCTAACCACACATCCATATTTTACTCCTACTGCAGAATACCTGACCAGGATTCTTTTGCCTGTTCTGTCAGTGACATGATTTTCTGGCCCGCAGGCTAGCCTGCTGTACATTTCAGCCTGCCAGTAAATGCATTAACCATATGGGCTCTTCTGGCTGGCATCAGAATAACATTTGCTCTCTGTAATGACTTTATTTATGCTGACTACTTCAGCTGTCTGTCTTCGTATTCTTCTGCAGCTGCTTTGAAATGTACCCGCCGTTTGGAAGGGACAGTAGAGCTTTTTATAATCCAAATGAAAGTGGCACTGCATGTTTCCCCTGCCAACTATTCATTGCAGTCCCAACACTGAACAGCTTTGCCAAAACAAATGAGTCAGCTTAGTGTCTGCAGTGGTGTTCAGAGGTGACATACAATTGATACTCTGAGACGGCTTGACCACATTGATTTGAACATTTGGACTGGCACCTCTAGTTTTGATACTACTCTTCAAAGAGGCGGACTGGAACATGCCAGCCTGAGGCGAGTTTGCAGGAAACTGCTGCAACTGTTTGATCAACTGCTACATGGTTCATACACCACAGTTGTCTCGTATCCGGTTGGCTCCTGGTGACATCTTCAGCCTGGACTTCTGGTCTCAGCTCACTTGTCTGTGTCGTCTCTGTTGACCCTGGCTGAATAGGCCGCCTTATTAGGCAGAGGGCAAAGACTGGTGTGTAGATGTGGCCTTTTGTTATCGGCTGAGATGAGCTGACCATGTAAGGCTTAGCTCCATATGTGTGTGATTGTGTGTGTGTTTCTGTGCGTATGTGTTCATGTGCATGTGTTGGCTGATGCTGCCCCCTGCTGGAAAAATGTGAAAGAGCAGAAGTCCCTCCACAGATAATATGGAAGAATAAAACAAACTTATTTGTTATGTGCATTACGTGTGTGTGCATGCACCTGTCTATGAATGTGTGTGTGTGTGTGTGTGTTAGCAGGACTGCACAATGAAACACCTTTCATCTTTGTCCTTTCAGATTTGGCCGCATCGGTCGCCTGGTGACCCGCGTTGCTATTCTCACTGGCAAGGCACAGATTGTGGCCATCAATGACCCTTTCATCGATGTCGAGTACATGGTACTGTCTTCCCTTCCTCTTGTTAATACCAGGAAACAAATTTTGTTTTAAAAACAAAATGTTAAATTATGGACAAGCAACATTTGTATTTTGCTGATCGAAAGACAAGACGCTTACTTTACCCATTTTGATGACATCATGTTTATAGTATTTTCAGTCATCTTACAGATACCATTAACATCTCATCTCCTGTCTGACAGGCCTACATGTTCAAGTATGACTCCACCCACGGCCGTTTCCATGGTGATGTGAAGGTCGAGGGAGGCAAGCTCGTCATCAACGGAAACGCCATCACTGTCTACTCCGAGTAAGGGCCCGCGCCCAAACAGACCCTTACACTCAGCCATTCAACTTTGCTCTCAGTCCCATACTGTGTTAGGTGTTCTATCCTATGGTCTTAATCTATATAATGGCCAAATGGAATGTCTAAAAAAATAATGCAGTAAATGACTACTGAACAGCATTTGGTTGTACAAATCAATACAGATTTAATTTGATTCCCGGGTGCATTTCACAGCGCTATAACACGCATGTTCCATTTGCAGGAGGGACCCAACCGCCATTAAGTGGGGGGATGCCGGTGCTGATTACGTTGTGGAGTCCACTGGTGTGTTCACCACTATCGAGAAGGCCGGGGTAGGTTCCCTCCCCCCACCACCACCACCATGTTTGTGTGCATTCAGCTCAAAGACTCCCTCACTTGACCTTTAGGGACATTTTGTGTTTGTGTGCTCTGTTCAACAACTTTGTCATTAAGATGGTCTCTGCTCTCTCTACTGTCAGGCCCACTTGAAGGGTGGTGCCAAGAGGGTCATCATCTCCGCCCCCAGTGCAGACGCCCCCATGTTTGTCATGGGTGTCAATCACGAAAAGTACGACAATTCCATGACTGTCGTTAGGTAGGTCGGACCATATTGAGCAGTGTGGCTAAATCTTGGTATATATCCGGAGTCTGACTTGTATATGTCTTATGACTGTCTTGACAACATTTTGTTATTTTTCCAGCAACGCCTCCTGCACAACCAACTGCCTGGCACCTGTTGCTAAGGTCCTTAATGACAACTTTGTTATTATTGAGGGACTCATGGTATGTAGACCCTTTTGTGTTCAGACAGGCTTTTGACTAAAAGCATAACATGTTCTGTATGACTGATCTATCACTCATTGTCTAATGCAATGGTTGTAACGGATGCTATGCTTGTCTTCTGCGTTGGGCAGAGCACAGTGCACGCTGTCACCGCCACCCAGAAGACTGTGGACTCTCCCTCAGGCAAGCTGTGGAGAGATGGCCGTGGTGCCAGCCAAAACATCATCCCCGCCTCCACCGGTGCTGCCAAGGCTGTGGGCAAGGTCATTCCCGAGCTTAATGGGTACGTGCACAATCCTGAGCACCCTCTCAGAGCTTGGCACTAGCAACGTCAAGGCCAGAGTTCAAGTCATTCTGACCCCCGGTGCTCAGTGAAAATGTATGCCTTGCTTTGAAATAAGTTATCTGAACTAAATGTAAATGTAAAATCAAGCATTTCTCAGAGCTACAGACTAGAAGAGTAGTTTTGTTGTTGGGAACAAAACCCTTGAGACGCATATTACTCCGATCTTTATGGGGTTTTAGAGATCACATATCATCCCGGGCACATGCTATATTCTTAAGATTTAGCAAATGGACGTTGTGTTGTGTGGGCATTGGTATAGTGTGGAGAAATGTAATGAAATTACAACACATTTTTTTTGTATCTCAGAAAGCTTACTGGCATGGCCTTCCGTGTCCCCACCCCTAATGTGTCTGTTGTTGACCTGACAGTTCGCCTGGAGAAGCCTGTGAGTGCAGCTCCCATTACTCTCTCCATTTTATTTATTCATTCCATCCCATGCCCATTAACTCACAGCCACTGTCTTTATCCTTGATCCCAGGCCAAGTATGATGACATCAAGAAGGTTATGCAGGCAGCCGCTGAGGGGCCAATGAAGGGAATTCTGGGATACACAGAGGACCAGGTAATATTTCGCTTCTTACAGACTGATGCGTTTACATCCACTTTGTGTAATTAAATGCCTAGTTACTAAATGAACGTAAACGCTATAATTAGGATCAACTGAAAGGTATCATGACTTGCTAACCTGCTTGCTAACCCCCTACTCCTTCTGGATACAGTTAGATAGTTATTTCCCTTGGTGACCAAGTTTCTTTTGTCTCAACATCTCCATTAGTTATGTCGAACATAATTGAGCACACGCTCAAGCACAAACCCTTGAACACTTTAATTGTTCAATATAGAATCTACTTGAGTTTCCTTATTCAGCAGTATATATTCTGTCTCCTCAGGTGGTGTCCTCAGACTTCAACGGCGACCCACACTCCTCCTACTTTGACGCTGGTGCAGGTATTGCCATTTCTGACCACTTCGTCAAGGTGGTTTCATGGTACGCCCCCTTACATCACACACATTGCACAATATACCCTTGTAACACATGATGGCAAATAATAACTATGTTGTATTATTTTGTCTGATTTCTTTGACTAGGTACGACAATGAGTGGGGTTACAGCAACCGCGTTGTCGACCTGATGGCCCACATGCAGACCAAGGAATGAAGTTTCCTTGCATGATGCATTAACACAATCTCATACCTGCTCACGTGATACTTTTCCTGTAACCCATTTCCACCTCCCGTGACCTGTCTCCTTATTCCCTACTCCCTTGTTGGTGAAGAATCACTTTTTTTTTTTAATAAAACTATCCACTCCACAAGTAAAGATGTTCATTTTTTCTGTCTTGTTTTGGTTTTGTAGACACATTGGTCTCCAGTGTCACAGAATGGTGCCTATTATTTGCCTTGCGAACAATTTGAGTCCTCTGTTTATGTCTTATTGTGCTTCCAGTATAGGATCTGATGTTTTAGAGGATAAGGATATTAACTATTCATTACAAGTCCCTTAAAACCATAAGATATCCCGTACAGTTTTGTCTGTCTCCCAGCATACATTTAATTTGCATTCTGCAGCATATGGCTTTTGTTCCCGATATTCTATGGTCATTATGTTGGCCATGAATATTACCAACTCAAGTTGGGATAAAATACTTTTTATCCTATTTCTTTTCTCCCTACCCTTCTTATTATTATTTTTCTTCTTCTGTTGTTATTGTTGTAATTCTCTATCGTAAGAAGACAAAATCAAAAACATGATTTTGTTAACACGTCACCCCGGTGATAATTGCTTATGTATCGCCTGAATAATTGGCTGTTACTGTCTTAGAAGGTGTCATCATGATTATTTTACCACTTGGCGCATCTCTTTCACGGCCACACTGACGTCAACCTTGTACCAAGACTACCGTATTCTTCTGAACATTTGCGACAGCATTGCAAATAACTGCTGTTTTTCTTCGTTTTACCAAGTACTGAAATAGTTTTGCACTAAAGCTATACGAATATAAGATAAATACGTAAGAATAAATGTTAATGTTCGACTATTGCCTCAGCAATAGATGCACAGGTCCACCAATAGCACTGCACTAAATTACGTGCGCGTGTAATACTGGTAAACTACATCTGAGCGCCGCAGTCGGCAGTCTCGTGTTTATTTGTTGCTGTGAGGAATTGTGGCGACACCGCTACTGTCCAAGACCCATCCACTGTCGGGCACTGGATAGCCAGGTACTTTGCATTTTAATACAGTTCTTTAATTCAATTCTTTGACACGCATCTTCTGTCGTAGCATTAATACGTGGTCTTTCTGTCTGCTGAGGAGGACTCTGCCTTAAGTGTTGACACGGCTCTAACGGGTGTCATTGGATATATTACAGAGGTGCATTACTTTACGAAGCTAACCAAGTAACGTTAGCTACCCTTTCCTTTCAGTTAACGATTTAAGGTGTTATATATATTGATAAATCGGTGTTCATGCCGGATTTCGAGCATTTCAGATTTTCTCACAGAAGAATGAATCCTTTACTCGGGGAGAGCGTGTATTCGCTACAGCATCAGCAGCAGAATCAGTTATCAGGTCTATCAGAGTCATCGACTACGGGCTTCATGCCCGACTCATTTTACGGTGCCCATGACTCGAACCTTTTCTTGGGCGAGTACCCTGGGGTGGCACCGGACAGTTTTTCCGGTGTGCCGCCCACAGGGCTTGCATACTTGCACCATAACAACAGCCTTCATCGCGCGCCACCACCTGCACCTGCCGCCATGGCACTGCGTAATGACCTGGGGTCCAACATAAGCGTCCTGAAGACCCTCAATTTGCGTTTCCGCTGCTTCTTGGCAAAGGTTCATGAGCTTGAGCGTCGAAATAAGGCTCTGGAGAAACAGCTCCAGCAAGCGCTGGACTCTCACAACGAGACTGGGGGAATGGGGAGAAGGCCACTGACTCGAGATGTCGGTGTTCAAACGGGGTTTGTTGGGCCCATACCGCCTAGGCCAGATTTCATCCCTCTCCAAAATGCAACCAACGCAGCCTATTTGACCGGGAGCCTGTTGTCCCCCTCTCTGAACACAGCAGCCACTTTTGAGCCAGATCTGAAACCAACCATGGGGATTTTATATCCCTCCATCACAGACTCCAACTTCAACTTCAACTCCAACATAACCATCAGTCCAGCTACTCCAACTGATCCACTCAAGACCACATCCAACATAAACGAGAGATTTGTGAGTATCGGAACTACCACATGCAACAACCCTCCACCCAGGTTCCTACCTGGAAATATTTGGTCCTACAACCATGCACGGAGGTACCCAGGTACCGGCAAAGAGACTCGGACAGTGGGGCCTGGGGTGTCATGGATGCAGCCAGATGGAGTAGGCGTGCAGATTGACACCATCACACCAGAGATTCGTGCACTGTACAACGTGTTGGCCAAAGTCAAGCGAGAGAGAGACGAATATAAACGCAGGTAAAGTTCTGCCTTCTCTGAATCCCTGAAAACCTGTTTTAAGGCTTAAAAAAACTTTTTCAAAGAAGCAGGTGAAGTTAGTTTGATTTAGACCCATATGTTGTCATCAACTTTGGATAAACAAGATCAGAAACTAACAAATTAGCACAGATTAGAGATTACAGTTACACAACAGGATCATTGATTTCATGGTCAGGCAGGCTAGTTTGTGCTTCATCTTGGCTGGTTTTCCTGGTGTCTCTTTACAGAAGGTATCCACAGTGGGTGAAATGTATCCATGCAGTGGCTGTAGTAGTATGTTTACAACAGACTCTGTGTGAAGATGGTCCATGTGCTCAGATATAGACAAAGGTTTGTCACAGTTTTAGGAGTTATGTTGACAAATTGACAAAAACCTGTGAAGTGTCTTTCCCTTTTGCTCTTAACTCTATTGTTAAGATTTCAGCTCAGACATTGGTGTTGCAACACTTCATACACATCAGTGGCGTGTACAGGCCAAGCTGTGAGCAAGTGAGCATGTTTTGTTAAAAACAAGTGTAGCTGCACCGTCCTAAATGCCTAAATCGATCCCATTTTAAGAGATGAATTAGCTCAAAGTGAGAGAACTGACGAGAGAGGACCTTTTCCTGTACCCCCCTCCCTTGTGCATTTGGCCTCACATGCTCTCTTCTCCCCCTCCCTCCATTTCTCTCTCTCTCCCTCTCCCCATCTCTCCCTCCCTCTTCCCTCTCTCCCTGGCCCCTGCCTCCAACCCCCTCCCCTCTGTGTTCTGCATCTGCAATGCAGCACTGCTCTGCTGAGAGTTCCTCTCCCTCCCTCCCCACCTCCCCCTCCTTCTCTCGTAGTTCTCCTCCATCCTGCTCACACGCACATACTCTCTCTGCAGTACTAGTCATCTCTTTGATTAATGTCTTTGCCCTGATGAGTTACAGCAGGGATGTGCTGCATTTGTTATTAAAATATTTCCTTGGGAAAGGGTGTTTGTTCTTCTGTTTGATAGTTTGTTTACTCCCCTAAAGGTGAAAAAGGTCAAATTAGACGTTTAAAGCACTTGTTTTTCTGCGGTTGGAGAAGCTTTGGTGTGCGTGAGAGATCTGTATGCTATACTGCAGCTATCTGTATTAGCTAATCTGCTCATTGTGTAGTCCGTTAATGTCGTATGTCTCAGTACAGGTTTGGGGCAACTCTTACATAACATTTTTTCCCATCACTGCATCCCTGCAGTGAGTGTGTGTCGTATGTGTGTGTCATGTGTGGGTGTGTCATGTGCGTGTGCGTGTGCATGTGCATAAGGTTGTGTCTGTTTGTGTGTTTGTGTGTTGGTTGGGGTAGGTAGGTGCTAGAGCACACATACATTCCACAGCACTGCATGGCACAGGGAAACAGCACTTTAACACGCATGCAACTTCAATGACTTCAGTGTATTTAAGCAAGTTCGTGGTTGTCATGGAAACTGCATCCAGTCTGACATAGATGAACAATGACAGCAGGAGTTCAGGCTTACAGTGTAACATGATGGTAATAGAACCTCACAAACAATGCATTGGTCACAATCAGCGACTGTGATATTGGTCTGTTAAGCTAGTAAATGCTGTGCCTTACATCTTGACATACCCCAGTCCGGACGTCCTTGTCAGACCCACTTACTACTCCCAGTGGGACAAGCCCATCTAATGGTGCACACTCCAACTGAGCATCAATAAGAAATGCCACTGCAGGAACCTATAGGGGCTAATTATGGACGGTTAAAGGATGATTTAAAAACACTTCTACCCTGAATGCTGAGCAGGCCATATAAAAGAGACACAGGCCCAGACAGAAAACCAATTAAAGCTTTACTTTGTTTTGCTTTAATTATGACATATTCATATAATACAATTATATATACCATATAATAGTATTCCAGTTGATAGTTCCTTGGAATGTGTTTATTTGTATATTGATTATCCCAGTGATAAGGAAAACTGAAAGATATGATGCACATTGTTTGCAGGTGGGAGGAGGAGTACACAGTGAGAGTGGACCTCCAGGAAAAGCTTGGAGAGCTGGAGGAGGTAGGTCTGCTCTGGCCAAAGGGTAATCTTGGTGCCTTCAGGATGTAGCACATTTCACTTACTAGATTGTATTTCAGAGTGTTGCATTGCTTTATTATTTACAACCAGTCATACTTTTTGAAAATATCTACACAAATGACACCGGATCTCTGTTAAGTGCCTCTCTTTTCTGGATGACTCTGTGCTCTTGTGTCTTATCTGATTTTGCTAGAGATAAAATAGTCGTGGGTGCAATTCTACAGCTCTAAAACACAGAAGATTTACTGTGTGTCAACACTGTTAGTGGTGTGCTACAATGTAGAAAAATGATATTCACTACATGATCTGTTTTGTGTCTCTCTGCCTCTGTGTCTGTAGGACCTCCAAGAGAGTGAAGTGTGTCAGGATGAGATGGCCCTGAGAGTGAAACAGTTGACGGCTGAGCTGGTGCTCTTCAAAGGCCTGATGAGTAATGTGAGTTTTGTGTCACAATTAGTAGTGTTTCCCAAACATGAGTTGAGCACAGTGATTACAATGTGGCTAAAGTAATCCAAAGGGACTAAAACAACAACAGGTCAGTGCCTGCCAGGTGGGTCAGAGAGGAGGCTTTGAGTACCAGGAGGCAAAATTAGCTTCACAGTAGGGTTAGTCTTCAGTACAAATAGGCTGGCTGAGGCTGGCTGCTTATCTCTTTTGGGTGGCAACCAAGGCCTCCGTGACCTTAATATGCAGTAGGATGGGGCACATGTGAATGCAGCTTAATGAAAGATGACAGCTCAAAATATATTTACGGCAACTATTGTATGATTCAGTGGCTTACGTGAAAATAGGAAGTTGAACTACACATTCCTTATTCCTAATATTCCATGGTGTATCTGTTGTCTGATTCATTATTCCTTATATTCTATGGTGTATCTGATTCCTTATTCCTTATATTCTAAGGTGTATCTGATTCCTTATTCCTTATATTCTAAGGTGTATCTTATTCCTTATTCCTTATATTCTATGGTGTATCTGTTGTCTTATTCCTTATTCCTCATATTTCTCATGTCTTATTTTTTATTTCCTA
>NC_045170.1:18354353-18476853 GCF_900700415.2 Clupea harengus
AAAAGAAAAAAGAAATCTGATTCCATGACACAATGGCACTTTTGAAGACATAAAACATAGGGGCTATTTGTACTAAAAAATACATACCAGTACAAGTCAAATAAAAAAAATGTTCATGGGAACAAAATAAGAGCTTTTAATCAAAACTTCAGTGATGCTTTTTTTGCATTTTAACTTAATTTTAGTGTCCTGAAGTGAAACAAACAGCAAGACAAATAACTATAAATCAAAAAGCACTTACATTCATTACTTCTTTACTTAGTTAGTTGGTTGCGCAATACAATCACTAATAGAAGAGGCAGTGGTGACCTCTCTTACATCCCAGCTCTGGCTCCACTGAGGGATCGGCATCACGGGGGACCTATGGGTCAAACTGTGACCCGCAGATTTATTATACAAGAAATGAAATCTTCAAAAATCCTTAGTCAAAGCCATGCTCCAAAAGATATTCTAAACAAGAACACAAACCTGTCACTAGTCTAGGGTTTCATATGTCTTTAATCTTCTCATGTGAGGAAACTCCATTGAAGAAGCCTTACTGAATGAGAACATATTACATTCCCTCATCGGAAGATTCCCTTTCTTACCAGGGCAAGACCCACTGCAAGTTATGTAAATAATAAGAAGGCACTGTCCTCAGAAGTCATACCTCACCTCAGTCTTTAGTAATATAGTACAGATACATCAGTAAAGACCACTGCAAAAATTCTTGTAACTGGTCAACTATCGGCAGATACCGTATCTTTAGTTCCCATCAACCTTTCTAAACAAAGTCCAAGGAATGGCAGCCTGATGTCAAATGTACAGTTTAAGCTTTGTTGTCATCAGATGTAATTCGACACTTCGGTGTAGGGTTTCATTAAATCTTTAAACAAAGTCTTTATTTACCTTACTCAAAAACATGTCATGGAAAATAGGTTTTCTGTTTTTTCAAAATATCTTGGCTTAAGTTGCTTTTTTTTTTAAGCATTAGAAGCACACACACAGAGAGTTTATATCCTGATCTTCAGCATATATTGGGATTCTGAATGACTAAAATTGATTCTGCTATTGAGCCCAGTTATAGTGTCAGCCTATTTAGCTTTAATTTATCAGTATAGCTATTGTAAAATCCTACATAGACCAACATTCAGCGTTTATGACCAGTGTTATCGCCTCCGGTGCAAGTGAGGTTTTTAGTTTTTAAAAGCCTGTTATTATATATTTGATTTTATCTTTTAAACAGCCTTGAATCATTATTTTTTTTTCAGATACTGTAAGTTTATGTCGCCTCTGCGAGGAGCTCTTTGAAGGAGTATGTACATAGGCAGAGATAAACAACTCTGCATCATTTAGCTGATAACAAAGACAAATATTTTTGCGCAAATTAGTGTCGAGAGATGGCGAGAAAAATAAATACTTAAAATGCTTAAAACAAAAGATAGGCATTTGGATGAGCGAGAAAAAAAAGATGTGCCTCAGTATTGCTCAGTAAGACTGCAGTTAAGACAGATACAGAAAAAAAATGAAAGCTTTGTCAGAATTATGACTAATGATTAAGATTTCATCATGCTACCATAACCAACCACACGGCTACCACTACCCATCCTTTCATAATGTACAGTAATGCAGTCTTTAAACCACTCTCTCAAAATATTTAACTGTAAATGACAATATAGAAATAACTTATATTTAACTCAGAAAGGAAACATTAAATTACAGTGAAGTGAAAAGGAAAAAGAAGAGAAGCGGTTATATGTGTTAAGTCTAAGACTGAAGCTAATATTGAATGTCTGCCAAATACGCTGTACTGGAACATATCAACTAGACCGGTACAACTTGACCTGTCTTTAAGTGTGGGTGCTGAAGACATGAGCCTTACTTTTCAATCCCTCAAGGATTCGTTGAGTAAAGACTGGGTTGTGTTCGTGAACGAAAGCAATGCAGAACAAAGACCTGTTATTGAGTGAAGACAACACTATGTAGTTGGACACAGATGTGAAGGGAAAGCTTTCCTTCGACATAGTGTAACATCTGTGAGATTGAATAGCCCCTGTTGATTGCTTGTTTCTGTTCTGTGTTGAGAATAAATGATTTTACCGAAACATTCCCCCTGTGTGCTGTCTTTCATGGGATCTATTTGAATAGGAATGATGTCACTGGATCCACTTGATCTATAATCAATGAAATCTAGTCCTGAACAGACCTGATTTTCTCCCAAGATCTAAGCTTACTTCATCGTCATCTGTCATAGTAAGGAGTGATCTCTTTCTAGCTCTAATGATTTCGTTCTCTTTATTGTTCTCTCTAGATAGATAGATAAACATTTGATATCTGTTAACATCTTTCTCAATGATAAGCCGAGGAGGAGACCAGAGCAGTGATAAGCTTATGGGCCTCCTTGTCCTCAGAGAGGCTGCATGGCATTGTAAGCCATGGTTCTATCCAGAGCACTGAGCTGAATGTATTTGTGTGTCTCCTGTCTCTCCCAGGCAATGAGCCTGAGCAGTGTACCCTTGTTTCCTTTCACTTCCCAGCACAGAGCTGGGCTGTCTGTCTCTCCCTTCCAGAAGCTGTCCTGAGCTGACTGTCTCTCTGCAGAGCCGCGATGGTCTCTGCTGGCAGACAGTTCTTAGTGCTGATCAAAGCACAGACCACGCCAGCGGGCTATTTACTGGACTGATGAATAATTGGAATGATGGGGGGGCAGGGGAGGTTGGAACTGTTTGAAATTCAATTCCAAACTCGTGTGGAATTTAGTTGATGTGATGGATATTTCCGACATACATGCCATTTGGGCGATGTATGTTACATGTATGTAACATTTCGTCTCCAAACATTAATCAATTCAAGAATCGCGTTATAACTTGAAATTCCATCGTGTAATAACACGAATCGACGTGAAATAAGTCGTTGCGGTGATTTTAAGTCGTTTCTCGCCTCTTTTGGGATGTGGAGCAAAGCACACGCACGCACCGACAGAATGAGCAGACTCAACACTTCAGCACCGCAGTGCCTCTGTCCCGTACACGACTAGCGAAGGAAGAGAACCGCACTAGCGCAAAACAAGGGGTCGAGCGGGAGGGGAGGTGCGTGTGCATGAGAGAGAGAGAGCGAGAGAGAGAGAGATTTGAAAATGACTTTCGCGCACTCACTCATGAGTCAAGTGGGTGTAATAAATCCCCTGGACATTCTGGCCGCTAGGTTGGGCATGTTCTCTTCGCCGGATCTACGTAACCATTACTTTTTCATTTAGGCTACGCAGCCTTTGCAGGTACATCTAAAATCTGCGGATGAAGTCAGTGCATCGTGACTTTTGTCTCAGAAATTCAGAATCTGATTTTTTCCTCAGCGCTTCGTTTCATCTGAGGGATTTTCCTCAACCAAATCAGACGAAAGGGTTTTTCTCCTACGCAGCTTTTTTGTGATGACATTCTGTGCTAGAATTAGTGCATTTTAACAGTCATATTCTTCAGTATAACATTGGCATAAATACATCCTGCGGAAGAAGTTTGACATCAGAGAGGGACAACCACATATTTCCCTGGGATAATACTCTTCGAGCGACCTCTCTATCTCTCTCTCTTTCTCTCTCTCTCTCCCTCTGTCCCTCCCTCCCTCCCTGCCTCTCTCACGCTCTTTACTGGCGATTCAGACTATTAAGCAGTTGCCACCGAGATGTGAGTATGCGGATTTTTCCCGTTTTAATGCTGTCTATCTGGTATTATAGTTTATCGTGAAAACTGGATAACTGATCGCTTACGTAATTGTTGAGGGGTTAGGACGTTTGTTTTAATGATGGTCATTTTGTTGTTTATGCGGTTTTACCTCTACGGAGCAAACACTGCATAGCAGATAATTCTGTGTACCTGCGTGTATGCGGTCGTATAGGCTACATTGGTCTCAAAGTAACTGTAAATAATCTCACCCATAAATAGCAAATGGATGAATGGCTAGTCTGTGGGTGTTATCTAATCATCTCTAGTGAGATGCGCTACCGATTTTGTTCTTTTAGCTTATATTTAGGGATGTCTACTATTCTTTTACGCATCACTTTTCCGGGTAAAACGTCAGGATTGAATGTTGTGCTGGTAATCCTAAACGACATTATAACAAATTACGGACAGATATAATGTTTTCTTATTTTAAAATAAACGTTACTGTTTGAGAACACTTTGATTTATATATGTTTCAGTTGATGCCTATGTAAAATGTTATTACGTAAAAAGATTCCATAATCAGTTTTCTATAACTCAAAAAATCATAGTCAATCTGCCTGTATGGCATCATCCCCTTTGGTGAGTTGAGGAGGCCGCTGTCAGTTAGAGCTGTAATCTACGTCACAGAGGGTTGTCTGAGTCAGACGATCCATCAGACCTCTGTCTGCCAAAGGATCTTAAGGGTTAAGAGAAAGTGCCAAGAACTCTGCAAATGCTGACGAGCTTCATATAATGCAATCTAGTGTCATCTGTATTATTTCAGAGAGAATAATTCAACAAATAAAAGACTGTGATGGAAAAGTTTGACAGGATGATGTTGTGTCTTGAGATTTCTAGTTAGTTCTGGCACATTCGCTTTGCACAGGCCAAAAGGCAAAGGGGGTGTATGTGTGTGAAAGTGTGGAAGACAAAAAGAGAGGTACTGTGCTTGCGCAAGACTCGGATTATCCATTTTTAAAGCAATTTCTGCTGATGACAGCCAGGGAGGTCAGTTCAACTATTTTGAGTTTGGACCCAGATCCAGACTCTAAACCCCCCATTACCCCCTTGCCCCCTTCCCCCCAATTACCCCTTTCAGGTCAGCCCCAGATGCCGGTACCGGAGCCCCAGGGGCTGAGGGAGAGGCGGGAGGCCCCCCCAACCTCACCAGCAACCGCAGGCTGCAACAGACGCAGGCCCAAGTGGATGAGGTACACATCTAGAAATCAATCACACATAACAAAACATGTTGTATAGAGAAGTAAAACAATTAGGGCCAGGCATTCATTCTGTCCTTCATACACGTTCCCTGGTGGAATGATTCAGTAACAATACAGTCCTTTTAAGACTGATTAAAAAATGTCATAAACTGTTTGAGAGCATATAGACAGAAGGATATGAATGTGTATATAAATATATTCAAATATACATATAGTTTGACCTTGGTAATTTGTCTGTCTTGCTAACATATGTCGCATTACTGCCCCCTCAACCCTCACTCACACACACACACATACACATACACATACACACACACACACACACACACACACACACTCACACACACACACACACACACACACACACACACACACACACACACACACAAACACACACACACACACACACACACACACACCACACATACACACACACACACACACACACACACACACACACACACACACATACACCCAAATATAGGTGGTGGACATTATGCGTGTGAATGTGGATAAAGTGCTGGAAAGAGATCAGAAGCTGTCGGAGTTGGACGACCGGGCCGACGCGCTGCAGGCAGGAGCCTCACAGTTCGAGAGCAGCGCCGCCAAGCTGAAGAACAAGTACTGGTGGAAGAATATGAAGGTGTGTCCTCAACAGAAGCCTGTATTAAATTGAGAGAGTAAGAGAGAATGAAGAAACAAAACGAGAACAGAGGTGTACGGGTGCTCTATTAGTGTTGTCTGTGTGTGTGTGTGTTGAGAAAGAGAGAGAGAGGGAAAGGGTGTGTTAGTGTGTGTGTGTGTATGATGTGTGTGTGTGTGTGTGTGTGTGTGTGTGTGTGTGTGTGTGTGTGTGTGTGTGCGTGTGTGCGTGCGTGCGTGCGTGCGTGCGTGCGTGCGTGCGTGCGTGCGTGCATGCGTGCGTGTGTGTGTGCGTGCACCGGACAGAGATTCCCTGGAGACGAGGAGTGCCTACACCCACTGTTCTGTATCTGAGTCAGTTGCTCTGTGGGCTGGGAAAGTAGGTGGCTGGAGGAGGGGAAGGGGAAGGGGGATGGGGGGTAGAGCGACCTCACCTGGGGGCTGGCGCATTGTGTGCAAGTGTGGGGATTGTCTCCTTGCAGGCAGCTTAGGCCATACATCAGCACGACAGTAACCAGTCATTATACACGGATTGACCAGAAACCCACACAGGGCAAAGCTTTACTACAACAAAAGGACAAAGCTCTAAATACTGAAGGGCAGGTGTATGCAGGGAGTGAAGGGCTTTGTCTTTGTTTCTCCCTTGCCCGTTTGCTTATGTGGTCTGCACATACGCCTTGTCATTCATTCAAGTGTCATTCCTACAATTGTACGAAGGCAATTACGTTTTGTGTGTGTGTGTGTTTGTGTGTGTGTGTGTGTGTGTGTGTGTGTGTGTGTGTGTGTGTGTGTGTGTGTGTGTGTGTGTGTGTATGTGTGTGAGAGATAGAGGTATGAGAGGGACAGAGAGAATAAAAAAGAGATGCAGAGAGTGAATTATAGCAAAACAAAAGGAGATACAGCTAAAAAAAAGAGAGAGAAGAGAGAGAGAACTCAAGAGAGAACATGGTAGAAAGGGAGAATTACGTCAGAAGATAGCCAAAGGGAAATGTAGTCAGTGTGTGTGACTGTGTGAGAGAGAGAGAGACAGTGGGAAACAGAAAGAGAGAGAGAGCTGCACCACAGAGTACTCGGCCTCCATCTTTGTTTCTGTCTCTGCTGCGGCAGCACTTTACATATTACATTTTCATTCTTCCGTCCGACTGCCTGCCAAAGCTTCACCCCTCCTCCCTTCCAGCCAACCCACCCCCTCCCCCACATCACAGATGGTGGGGGTAGCCCCATCCAATCACAACTCTCCTTTGTCTGTGGGGGAGGAGGTTCAGGAATCCCAATCTGGATTACAGAGGGCCTGGATTAAATCCCAGCTGTGACTCGTGATGTAACTCCTTGCTAATCATACACTCCTCCTTCCGCTCTCTCTCTCTCTCGTTCTGTCTGGTTCTCTCTCAACCATGAAACCCTGTCTTCCTCTCCCTCCTCCCTTGCTGTGGCCCCTCCCACAACCCCCCCCCCCCCTCTAATCTCATTTATCTGGTGTCCCACCCTCATAGTGAAGCCATCATTGTTTTGCTACTTTACGTTTCTTTGAATTACACCACTCAAATCTGTATCACCGCATCCGTTTTTTTTTTTTTTGCTCTCTTTTATGGTAGTTCTTTTGTATTTCTCAACATTTGGATTGTACACCATATCATACAAGACTCTCTCTCTCTCTGTGTGTGTGTGTGTGTGTGTGTGTGTGTGTGTGTGTGTGCGTGTGTGCGTGTTCTTGTTATTTTTCCCACCTTAGAGGTGACATTGAAAGGCCTGTAGTGTGTAATCCCACTTTGCTACCTATGGGTGTGATACAAGGCCACGGAGCAAGGAGCATTAGCGGTCTTCACCAGGGGCGTGTCTCCCAGCTGTCTGTCATTACACTTAACCACACCCCTTCCACTGAGGGTCACAAGCGTGTGCCTGCTGGGATGGCCTGACCTTGTAGATGACTTTCATGTTGTTGCTTGTGCCAGTAATAGTGATTATGATTATTATGTGTAGTAGAGTGTAGTGATACAATTTGTTTCAGAAATGCCCTCCTTTGGTACAGTTCTATGATGGATGCTTTTAAGTGTTTACCTCATACATAGCACACAGTGTGCCGTGTTTAGCCAAACCAAACAAGAGTGCTAGATTGTCAGAAACCCTGAAAAGCGATGACTATAATCTCCTCTACTCAAGACAATCCCGTGCAGCTAAAAGCAGCCATAGATTAGGATGAAGGATAGTAGCAAGGTAATCCTGTTATTTCACTAGATGAGGAAAGGCTAAATAACTGAGAGATCACATGGGAATCGCTGCTCGTTTGGAGGTTAAAAATCACAGAATCAAAATTGAATGTCTCACACTAGCACACCAGCCTACGTATTTCTATGTTATCTTTCTAATGTGCCCTTTTATTTTTTAGGGGTTATTTTCAGAGAAAGCTAAATCAGATGGCTATTTTGGTGTTTCTTTTTTTTTTTTAAACATTACATCATATAAAAACTCACCTACTTCTTCTGTCCTCTCCTACAGATGATGATCATCATGGGCATCATCGGGATCATCCTCATGGGAGTCCTTTTCAGTGAGTAACATCCTTATGGTTTAGAGCTCTGCTAAATGTTAGCCATCAGAATACACAGACTCAGGGTTCAGTGCAAAAAGTCATAATGTTTTGCAGTGAAACTTTAAAGTTTAGGGTAGGTTCGAAGCGCTAATTTCACATAACCTGGTTGGCTTTAAGACAAGAGACAGAGAAAAGACAGGAAAGGGGCATATTCAATTACATTTGATTTGATTTATATGGTGCCAAAACAATTACATTGTCTCAAGGCGCTTTCCAGAGCCCAGGGCCTGAACCTCTGAATGCACACATTTCTGGTACCATCTTATTTAATAAATGAAAACACATTGTGAACCATGCAGAATATGCATTGTATGTTGCCAATTAATCATAGCAGAGTTTGTAAAAAAAATAAGCTCTTCTTTACTCTGAGTGGCCACTTACAATTAGATATACAACCACAGTTTCCTCTTACCTTCTATTGTTTTGACTAGAACTAGACTAAAACACTGTCACAGTCAATAATCTTCTAATATTTACAGTTTAAAGTCATTTGTGGATGAAAATCTTAATTAGAGAGATAAACTTACTGTATTTATAATGTCTCAATTATCATAAGATCTATTATTTCTGTTAATCTATTCTGGCTGTAGAGTCTAAAAACATGTCTTCTTTTGTTGCAAAAGTATGTTAACACATGTCATGGAAGACAATGAGGAAAAACATTGCATCTAATGATCTGGCTACTGACTGTATGTTTTAAAGTGATGACAGACTGGAGGCCAAGACATATAGATCCTTATAAAGAATGAAGTAGGTAAAATGGTGTCAAAACCATTCTGCAACACAGACTGCATAATGCGGAAACTTACTCCAGACCAGCAGGCAAACAACCAAGAGCCACCACAACTTAGGCCAAAGCTCAACTCAGCCTTATTCAATGTAAAGATGGTAAACACTGATTGAATCTATCTCTCTCTCCCTCCAGTGTACTTCTACTACTGAGCTGGTCTCTAGGTGGCTGAACACAAGGTAGACAGCGGATCTGACAGCGGAGCCGAAGCCTTGTGTGACATCCACTCCCCCCTCCTCCTAAGCTCCTCTCCTCTCCTCTCGCCCCTCCCTCCAAACTCTCACCGATGCCTTCTCATCACAACAAGCAGCGCGTGTGGATGCGGTGCCTCCTCCCTCATCTCTTCTCTCTCTCTTGATCTTGGTGTGACTAAAAAATAAATAATAATCCCCTCTTTCCTCTAAATGACTTGTAATGTAGTGCCCAGCCCTACATTTCTTTTACATTTTGTTTTGGTTTCGTCTTGATGGAGGAAGATGATGTAGAGGTTGTTAGAAGAGAATGTCATGTGGATCTCTATGTACAGCTGCAGATTTATAGTTGTCCCCCGTCAGAAGTAAGAGAAGACATGCCATTGGCTCCTGTGTGTGGACCTGGCCCAATCCCATGAGGGAGAGAGAGATAAAGACCATTACCAGGGCAACAGACAGAGCTGGGGAATGAAAGAGCGAGTGAGAAGAGTTGAAATCCAGAATTTTAAAAGGATTTCTTTAGCCAAAGCAAACTCTTTAATGTGTGCAAGTAGAGATGCACAACCAAAATCAATGTAACAGATTAGACACAACTGTTCAATAGTCTTGACGGACTGCAAATTTAAATATTACTAGATACTAGCTTTGCATCCCTCCTCATTTGAAAGACAGAGAAGATAAAGACTAGGCTGAGAAAGATAAGGGGCTGGGTGGGGAAATAGTCACTTACTTAATTCTGTCTTTAGGCAAGAGTGACACCTCCTGGGACATGAATTAAGCAAACTATCAACTATGTACTATTCTTAATCCACATCATGTTAGCTGTTAGATTGTCTCATTGAATGAACAATGTTTTGAATAGACACTCCAAAAAAAGAATTGAGGAATTGAAAGGGGATCCCTAGTGTATATTTTGTGGCTACTGTTTCCAGGAATACCCCTGCCAGTCATCAAGATGGGCATTGGTTACTGATAGCATTTTGTTGTTTTGACCTTTAGGAAAAGTAGCATTCTAGCTTTAGGTGTCTGTGTGTTCAATTTTTAATGTACAGTGTACAGGGCAAAGATAGGTTTGGATGTCGGGCAAAACAACGTGTGCCTTAGAGAGTTTCGCCTGAGATGAACGTGTTCCAGACCTAACCAATCAGTCTTAAGTGGCAGACAATGTGTCCCCTCTCCCGTCTTTTGCTTTGTATTGCATTTGTAGGAGTGGCACCTGACCTGTGTGGGTATTTGTGTGTGTGTGTGTGTGTCTGTGTGTCTGTATAACACCCCTGAAGCTTGCGAAGCGACTCTCTATCGCACACATTCCTTTTGCCCTGCTTTACTTTCCACACCGAAAAAATCCACAACTTATGCAAATATTATCATTCGGTTAACCTTCGGATGTTATCTGCAAATATGTTTTTGTGAATAAAATGCATGTTCAATGAAGTCAAATAAAAAATTACAAAAAATACAAAATGTCATGAGAACATGCTCCAGTTATATGAATATTGCACTCAGCAGGTTGTCACCATGCAATGTACGAGTGAAAAGCCAATAAGAACATATCAGTTGAGCTTGAAAGATTCTTCAGAGAAAGCTGCTAAATTGTGGTTCTTTAAAAGCATGTCTGTTTGCATATCATACTAATAAAGTGATAACCATGTCCGTGTGTGACTTTGTTGTCTGGTGAGATCTCCTTTCCAGATCTATACGCAACATTGTTACTCTGAATAAGAACCAATGATCTATGTGACACCTTTACATTCTAGTGTATGAAACACAATATGCAAAGTTTGCACCCAAAAATTGTTTCACAGATTGTGAGCAGATGGGTTTTCTTTGGGATCTGATAAGGATGGAAACAGGTGTAACCCAGAATATATAGGGTAAACATTTGTACTAAATGTGTAACCCAGAATATATAGGGTAAACATTTGTACTAAATGTACAAATGTTTACCCTATATATTCTGGGTTACACCTCTTAAAAACATCAATGTGTGCAAGTAATGTAAGATATATGCACATGTTACCAGCATTAACAGTTTTACGCCTCTCTTAGACAAAAAACACAAACCTTTGTGTTCAACACTGAAAGAATAGACTTTATTTAGTTGAAGGGACAAGAACACTGAATACATCTACACAATGTTTTTATTTATAGAAAGGAAACATGCTAGCAAAAATAAATGAAAAAAAAATTATAAACAAATTCATACAGGTGAGAACATTTTAGCTGATAAATGTAATTTATCTACAAAACCCTAACCCTACTTGAAACAGTAAACACTGCCCCAATCTACCTCTACTGAGAAAACTAAAGTAAAAGAAATTCCAATGAAATTAAGTATTCAATCAAGTCCCAAACCTCTAGTTTGACCAACTAAATCACAAGCCATTAAAATTCTCAACTTTCGTGACCGCCATTTCCACGATTTATGATGAGATGATGCTTTGCTACCATAAAAGTCAAATGCTGCAAATACAGGCCTAAAATGAAATACTGTTTTAAAAACAAACAAACAATCAATCAATCAATCAATCAATCAAACAAACAAACAAACAAACAAACAAAGCACACAGGCCAACATAACAGACAGCACTTGTTTTCATGTGAAAGGATCCACCCAAACAACGCAACAACAAACCACAGTAGCCCTGTGAGCAGCTTTTGGTGACAAAAAAATGCGAAATGCTTCTGGACTTACAATGACATAAGCAATTGTCAATGTCAACTCGTATCCAATAGATCTCAAAATTGTATAGAAGCAATTCAGTTTTTTTCACAACAATAATCATTGACTACCTTTATCAACACGGTGACTGCTGAACCGCTCAATCTAATCTGGGAAACCACGGCTCTCTGAGCATGGATGACATGTTACAGCCAAGACAGACAGCAGGTGATCACCAGACAACAGACACACAGCAATCAGTGATCTAACCTCACTTCTATTTTAGTAAATGGGCAAGAAATACAGCAAGCAGCCATCAGGTGGCAATCGCACATGGCTAAAACCAGCTTCATCTCTACTTTTAACATAATGTGTCTAAACATCTTGATGACATTATATAAGTTTGGTCTAAGTGTCAATACAAAGCAACATCGGTCACAAGTAGCGTGGCGTCACCAAGCATATACTCTTGAAAAACAATGTTTATAATCTCTAACTGCCTGCTGACAGATGCAGCAGCCTTTTACGGACATTTGGAAAGGATAAACAAGCATGACATAATACTCATTAAAAAAATAAAAGGTTGGCAAAGTCAACTCCTCTAGGCCTCTTTTTCTTTTAACCCTGGCAGCTCATACTGCTCTCAACCTCCTCGACGAGCCACCCCGCTTAGCAACGGGGGTTTTCTTCCCACTGGAGCTGCCTTTGCCGACTGCCTTCTCCTCAACAGCTGCGGCATCACCCTCATCTCCACCCATAAGTTCATCCTCATCCTCCACAGGAGCCAGGATGCGGTCATGCCCCTCCTCCAGAGAGGCTGGTTGTGTGTTCCCATTGGCTGCTGATGCTGCCTGTATGCTCTCCTCGTGCGGCTGCTCCTGCGGTTGCTGCTCCTCCTGCGGTTGCTGCTCCTCCTGCGGCTGCTCCTCCTGCGGCTGCTCCTCCTGCGGCTGCTCCTCCTGCGGCTGCTCCTCTTGCGGCTGCTCCTCCTGCGGCTGCTCTGCTTTTTCACTACTGGAGGGGAGGTCAGTTGGTTTGACTTTTGAGGGTCGACCCCTCTTGCGTGGTGGGCCGTCGTAGAGCAGTTTAGGCTGCTCCTCCTGCGGCTGCTCCTCTTGCGGCTGCTTCTCCTGCGGCTGCTCCTCTTGCGGCTGCTTCTCCTGCGGCTGCTCCTCCAGCGGCTGCTCCTCCTGCGGCTGCTCTGCTTTTTCACTACTGGAGGGGAGGTCAGTTGGTTTGACTTTTGAGGGTCGACCCCTCTTGCGTGGTGGGCCGTCGTAGAGCAGTTTAGGCTGCTCCTCCTGCGGCTGCTCCTCTTGCGGCTGCTTCTCCTGCGGCTGCTCCTCCTGCGGCTGCTCTGCTTTTTCACTACTGGAGGGGAGGTCAGTTGGTTTGACTTTTGAGGGTCGACCCCTCTTGCGTGGTGGGCCGTCGTAGAGCGGTTTAGGTTCTGGAATCGTTGCCTTCCAATGCCTTTTCTTCTTGCCTAGAGAGCCCCTCGGCCGGCCCCTTTTCTTCGGCGTAGCGCCATTCTCCATTTCCAGCTTCTTCTTGGCGACAGCAGAGCCAGAGCTCCGGGGTCGGCCTCTCTTTCTCGGGGGGCTGTCTGCTTCTTCCTCCAGGGACCTTTTCCGGGGCCTGCCCCTCTTTCGTGGGGGTCCGTCAACAGCTGCGGCCTGGTCCTTCCCTGAACCCGGTGGTCTCCCCCTCTTTCGGACCGGGCTAAATGTGAGGCGCCTGGTTTTGTTTGTTGAACTGGGAGGTCGCCCTCTACCTCTTTTGACGGGAGGCCTGTTAGTTGGGGGATTACCCAGCTTGGAGGTGCTACGACTGGAGACAGAGTCATACTTGGGAGGGCTGCCCCTTTTCCGCGGCCCTTGAGGGGTGGGGGGCACTAGCGGGTAGATGCGTGGACGCCCCAGCGGCTTCCACAGTCTGCGCCTCCTGGGCTTCAATTGCTGCATCGTCCTCCTCTCCGCCTCCTCCTCTGCCGACAGTTGGGTCTTTCTCGGCCGACCCCTCAGCCTCTTCTTGGGCCGTCCCCGTTTGCGCAACTGCTCCTTGGGCGCAGTGGCAGAGAAGGACTCGACAACCTTGGGGACCCGGGTGAGTTTCCTCTGAAACATATTTAACTTATTTTTGACAGAGCCCTTAGGTCGACCCCTGCCACGTTTGACTGGCGGGGGGATGCCATTAGGAATACCCTCCCCAGAGTCACTGGGCTCTGCCGTCATCTCCTTTTGGAAAAGTCAGATGACAAGTTGAGACAATGTGGCTCTCTGCAGAAGAAAATGGATAAGGTTACACTCATCCTCTTACATGTCATAGCATACTAAAAGAAAATGTCGGTCTTAGTGCCTGGTTATTGCAACTAAATGTATCTTGCCAATCGGAAGTCGTAACAATCTTACTCAAACAAGTAAGGTAAAGGTAAGGTACATTGAAGGTAAAATTATCTACAGCAAGTAGATAATAAGTAAGTAATAAGGTTATAAGAACTGCAATCTTGCAAGTGTTTTCATATGTACCCATCAGCGAGGTTATGACTCTGAAGTCATCCACGCCCCCTTTCTAACCTTTGCAACCCAGCAACACGACGGTTCCTAGCTGGCTAAGCTAACAAAAATAATGCTGTTCATGATGGACAGCTAAGACAGTAGCTAACACGTTGCTGAATGCACATGTTATACATTAATCATACATCATATATTAAGTTAGAAAGAAATAATAACGACGTTCACGTGTCCCTTAATTTGCTAGTTACCTAACATGGGGGGGACCAGCTAACATTAGCTGTTCATCTAGCTGATACTCCGCTACTTAGGTAGCTACACAAGTATGTTGGCACAACTTGTATGAACCTCCAGAAATACCTGTGGGAATCCAGATTCAAATAATGGTTGTTTTCTTGTACACGGCTTCTTGCGTAATGTGGCAGAAAGCGTGCGGTTCACAAACAAAGGCACGGTAGCTTTCCAATATTTGAATTGCGACGACGGGCTCTTCTACTTCTTCATGGCACGTAGAATTAGTACTTCCGGGTCATTCAGTTTAAGACCGCAACATGTGCAGGAGTTCCGTTCTGCTAGCGACTATCGTTGCTCACTGAACGCTGCTATGTGCAGGCTGTAGTGAAAACAGAATTTTGCTAGCAGCAGAATTCAGTGCATCAGTGCTGTTATCATAACCCACTGTATAAACTGCACAAAACGAAGACACAGCCAACGTTAGCCAACATAACTGACTTTAGGATGAACAACCATATCACTAGAACAACACTCCGCATGCCAGAAATAACTAAGGCCTACCTAATCAGCTGAGTCGATGAAATAGCTTTAAAATGGTCATTGTGTAGAAGCTTCTGTTGGGCAGGTAACGTACACTACATGCGTACAAACACACAAATCTAATCTCATTAGATTAGCATTTAGTGTGCTTATAGATTGTACTTACCTATTGTGAACTTGAACCAGGCCTACTGGCTGTGTGGGAAAGGATGACCAACCCAACAATTTCACTTTCCACATAATTGGAAATTAGCCCCGAAGCTCTAGCCTGAGGTCCATTTTTTATCACCATTATTGACTGACACACAATGATACACCAGCAGGGGTCATAAGTAGGCAGTGTGCTACTTCAGTGATGAAATACAAAAGGGACCAGAGAGATTTGAAATATACACTTTGTGTGGTATTATTGACATACAATAGGGATGTTTAACCTCAATAACTGTCAAGATTGATCTACTACTGATCTACTATTCTGTTAAAGTCAGCAACCTTATCGTTCCCCCTAAAGACTTGTAGTTGTCACTTCATAGCCTATGTTATGGGTTTGTAACCTTATCATTCCCCCTAACGTCTTGTAGTAGTCACTTAATACCTTATGTTATGGGTTTGTAACCTTATAATTCCCCCTAAAGGCTTGTAGTAGTCACTTAATAGCTTATATTATGTGTTTGTCAGATTGAGGAAATGTAGTCCTGAGACCATATTTGCAGACCATATTTGCAATATGAAAGTACCGTACTGAAGTGTTCATGGGTATTAAGAAGTTTATCGGGTCTCTAACATACAGGGGATAGAGATGTAGTCCTACTGTGAGAGACAAAGAAAAAGGTAAGTGAAAAGTTGACAGGCCAGTGAAATCAATACAATTTGTATGACTTTGTTTCTTTAAAAAGACTGCTCTCAACTTCCAAATAATAGGGATCATGGGGGGGATTGAAAAGTATTTGTTTTGTAAACAATTGTTATCTAGGGATTAGGATTACTTGGCACGGATGCAATTAGTCTCTAAACAACTGTATGGTTGTGGTCAATGGCTTTTTGTACGTGTGTGTGTGTGTGTGTGTGTGTGTGTGTGTGTGTGTGTGTGTGTGTGTGTGTGTGTGTGTCTGCACGAAGCACTGGGGGCTGTCCTTCAGCCCTTTCTGCTGCTGCCTCCTCCTCTCTAAAACAGACAGAGAGGGAGGAGAGTAGTAGTTGAATGCCCTGTGCTGTTTAGCAGTTTAGCACTTGAGATAAACACACTGCAAATGTTGCAACTCTGATTCAATAGCACACACAGAAGAGTATAGCAGACATTGGCTCAAGAAACAGGTAAGCATCATTTTACACATATGGAGCAATGGAAACAACTCTATGATCCACTCCTCTTAATACAGCTCTGCTGTGATGTCGAAGTAAATTGTCACGTCAGTTTGTAAATTGCATGAGAAAGTACAGAGAAAACTGCAGAAATAATTCATGCATCATAAATGTTTCAGTCATATTTTGTGAAGCATTTACTTGAGAAGATCCATGGGAATTATCATTTATACAAGGCAGTTGTTTGTATTGTTTTATCTAAGCAGTTGTTGTTGATTTCTTGAAGATCAGAAATGACTAGATAAACAAATAAAACGGATGCGAAACCAACCATTCATTAGAGGCCACATAGGCAGTTGCCTAGGGCGTCAAGTTGTCAAAGGGGCGCCACAGAAGATTTTTTTCAATGCAATAAACAAGTATTACGACACACGTATTGTGAGTTCATCTTCATGTTGAGTTGCACACTGAACTGGAGTTCCACTCTATTTTGCTACTTCGGCAAATTGTGTATCACCCTCAAAGTTAATTTTTAAAATCGATTCTTTTTGGACTTTGGACATTTCTTTGGGACAATTAAGTATATCACTGTCTGTATACTTCAGTATAAACCTTATTCTGTTATATGGTGTGGAAAGCAGCAGGTTCCTTGACAGCAAATGTTTGCTCTTTCATGTCATTGTTCTGGAGAGGACTATCATGGCTAGACTGACTGCTGAGCTAGACTGTAAACAAATACTGTATGTGCAAATACATATTTTAATATGAAAATAATTAAGAAGTGCACTAGAAACCACAACATGGATAGTAAGAAAGAGTTTGATGTTTTTCCTCAAAACAAAGAAATCCAGAAGTAAAACAAAGCAGTAGCATTAAAAGCTGGTCATTTGTGACACAGTTCCCTTTTAAAAAAAGTAAAAGTTTAGGATTTGAGTAAATACATTATCACTATACAACTTCTGTACAATGATCATTCTAGTCATTCCAGGTCTATTCTTGCCATTCCAGGAAATAATTTCTTAAAGTGTACTAAAATCTATTTATACGGAATTCAAAGCATAGGGAACCTCTTCAGACTGGGGCAGACAGTGATTCAGACACTGTCTGCCACCTGGCCTTTGTCATGAGTGGAAACGGAACAGATAATGAGAGTCCACATGCCGCTTCTGAGAGCTGCAATGAGCATGGTTCTTTTCAGGTTTGCAGGTCTGTGCTTTCATCAGAATCAGAATCGCTTTATTAGCCAAATGTTCAATGTACACAGAAATCGGAGTTGGTGATACAGCACAGTGAAAAAATAGTAGAGTAAGACATACACTGTAAAAAAATTAGTTGACTCAACTTAACCCAGTCAAGTTATCCTGTTGCTTTGACTGAGTCATATCAACCTAAAGTATCAAGCATATTACACTTAAATTAATTAGTTGTGTTTTCTGCAGAATGGCCTCCAACGTCTCAGTCGTGCCGCCTCTGCTAAGCCCCTCCTCTAAAGGTGATAAGACTCCCGTGGATATCGATGCCATCACAAACCACATCACCATTGTGCTCTACTCCATCACTGTTCTTCTGGGAACTGTTGGCAACACCATTGTCATCTGGATAGCCAGGGTGCACCTGAGGCCCAAAGTCACCTACGTGTGGCTAGTAAACCTTGCCGTCGCTGACCTCATCTTCTGCCTGACTCGTGCCATCTCTCTGGCAAAGAAGATCTTCTTTGACTACTGGCCATTTGGCGTCTTTCTCTGCAAGTTCAATGGCTTCTTCAAGTACACCAACATGTTCTGTAGTGTTTTTTTCCTGGCTGTCATCAGTGTGGACCGGGCGTTGTGCGTGTGGCGGCCCATCTTCAGCAAGCGGCACCGTACCCTCTGTGCTGCACGGATAATCAGCACGGTAGTGTGGGTAGTCGCGTCGGCCATGAGCACGCCATTCTTTGTCTACCGGCAGGTTTACAAGGACAAGAACAATCTCAGCAAATGTAGCTTACAGGTCTGAAGGTTTATCACTATCTCAACTCAGTCTCATATTGTACTGTTTCAATAGTTCACTTGCGTAGCACCCAGAACCCAACCATTAACCAAACTAGTCACATTCTAAAATAGAAATGTATTGCCAAAAAGGCCAATTGTATGTACCATTGAAACATTGAGATTATAGTCTATGTCCACACTTAGCAGAACTGGAAATATCCACATGGCTGTCATTCAGTGAATCAGGGACTGTGAAAACTAATTTTGCAGCCTTTTAAATTTCATTAAATTTAAGCCTTTTAAAGTTTTCACATTTTCTAAATGTGATTTGGCCATATTAAAACAACTAAACTTACATGCACCAGTCCCATAGTTAAAAATATCTGTACAATAACACAATTGTTTTCAGCTCAAAAATGAATGCACGTCATGGCCATTGCTCTAGCTTGTCCTGTTTCACAGAATGAAATCTACCATTGCCCACTCTCTTTTTGCAGGAAAAGGAGATAGAGGGCGGGATCACTGCCAAGACGACCTTCTACACCATCCGCTTCGTGTGTGGTTTCCTCCTCCCCTTCCTGGTCATCCTGTGCTGCTACTTGCTGGCAGGCATGGGGATCCAGCGCACACGTCTCAACCGTAAGTCCCATCACCTGCGGATCCTGGCCGGCCTGGTCTGCGCCTTCTTCCTGTGCTGGGCGCCCTACCACTTTCTGCAGCTGGTCAAGATGACCAACGGAAAGACCCAGGCCGTTAAGGTAGGCCTGACTCTGGCTCAGGGCCTGGCTTACTTTAACAGCTGTGTCAACCCCTTGTTGTACTTCTGTATGGGGTACAACATGCGCCACCGTCGTCTCAGCCTGACAATGTCGAGCAAGGCCAGACGTTCTGTGGATGGAGGCGAACCAACAACAAAGTCGCAGGAGAACGTGGTGGACAACAGCTCCACTCCTGAACATGCACAGGCGCAGGTGTAGGGTAAATCGTCACCTAGCGCAATTGCTGACGTCTGATTGGATGCTGCACAAAGAACCATCCCAGTTGACCTCTCGCCAAAGATCTGATAACATTCCCAAGGTCATGTGCCACTGATATTGCTTTTCGACCAACTTTTCGGATTCTTTGAACCTTGGTGCCATCTAGCGAATAAGCCTGCATTTCCACTTATTTTGAGGGGGAGCATTTTAATCAAGGATGCATCAACAGAGGGCATTGATGAATTTGTAAATACAAAAAGATCAGAAATATTATAAATAGAATTAAAAGGCTAAAGACATGGAGTGGATGTGATTTCATTGTTAAGTTCATGAAATTGTATTAACATAATTGATTATCAAATACTAAATTCATAGTGATTGAAATGCTGTGACAATACTTTGAATTGTACACAAAGAAAGTGTGATTTTTCACTATTTGAATATAATGGACCAATCAGATGTGAGTTGGAGGTTATGGGGTTAGCTTGAAGTGAATTGGAGAGCGAGAAGAAGAGAGGGGGAGAGTGACAAGAACGCAGGGAATTGGTCAAGATGAAGAATTAAAGGGTCCAAAATTTGGTGTGCAAACCAGAATGGAACCTGTTCACTATTGGTGGAAAATGGATATGACTCAGATCAACACAGATGGTCTAGAAAGGAGATAGGGGAAGTTATGTAGCCAGAATGAAGAGTCGGCCCGTTCCTGTTAGTCACTAGTTTTCAGATGGCGGTTTCCCATTCTTACTCAAAGGTTTCTGTTTGCCAAAATAGCTGTCCTCTGAATAATGTCTCACCCCCGTTTCAACTTTCATTTTGATGCAACCCATCAACTTTTTTCACAGCAAGCTAAATATATGTGGCTATTCTGGAGTTTATTGGTTTTTAAGGTTAACGGCTAGGAATATTTGTATTTTAAATCTTTATTTCATCTTTATTTGATGTCACAGTTCAGTCTAGAAAAAATCAGAAATTCCACACTGTACATAAGACTTTACAATATACGATAGAGATTTGTATCATATGCATATATGTATATATGTGATTTGAGTGAACATGGAGTCCTTGATGAGTCACTGTCCTCACAAAAGTATTTTGTTTAACAGTTTTATTTGAGCATGATCTTTGTGAGAGTTTATGGCAGAGATATTTATTTTTTCCTTTAACTGAATGCTGAATCCCAACCTAACAGACCATGTCATTTTCACAACCAGACAATAGCTTAATATGGATACTTTTGTACTCAGATGCATTCTTCAATGTTATTCAGTATTCTCTTGGAACTTCTGAAGAGTTTGGTTTCAAATGTGAAATATACCATGGCACTGTGCTTAAGCTCCACAAGAATATATATTGACATGAGACTGATCATAGAGACTTTGAGGTATCTCATTTTTGACATATTCACCCTAATTCATGACAATGACATGGGGATGTGCTGAATATATGCCCTAAAAATGTGTTGCACAGGGCATTGTCTGATTATATATATATAATATATAGGGTACACTGTTATAAATCTGTGGGTTTCTGCTTGTGCTGGCTGATTTACAGAGTCAGGATCTGGTATGTACTATTTCTTTGTGTTATGATGGTATGTATCAAAGGATGGCAGGACTTGGGCTTAAATGCATTTTTTTAAATAAAATCATAGAGACTGGATGTTCCTCCTCTTTGAAAGAACTGACACCAGCTCACTGCCTTCTTTTTTCTGTGTGGCTTTTTCTTATGGATTGTTTGGTTGCATATGTCGGAGGATGAGGAAGTTGTCATTAGTGTTACTTTTCACAGGCGTCAACTCTCACACAGAATTTGGTTGACTTAGTCTGCAAACTTCTCTCTTTCTTTCTTCATTTCTTGCCCTCTAGCCTATTCGATCCTTTAAAGCTTTTCTCTCACATCCTCTATTTGTTTCATTTTGCCTTTTACCTCACCAGCCATTCAAAACAATTCACTATCATGCCACTATTTTGTTATAGATTATATTTAAAATGAACTGACAACATTCTGTTCCATGTGTTTAGTCTTAAAAATATTGCTGGTTTAAGTATTACATCCCTGGTCCTATGCTGTGCAGTCATTTCAGCACTTTTGTTAACATTGCGACATAGGGTATTTGGCCTTGGGTCTGCACTCTCCAAGTGCCCCTCAAGTAATAATATGGAATCAGGACGTTCCTATTTGGGACAGTGTTTTAGTAGTGTGTGTGTTTATGGTGTAGCAGAAGTGAAACAGAAAGAGAGAAAATAGAAGCAGAAGGTGCTAGGATCAGCTGTCTCCTCAGATGGGGATTTTGCAGAAAAAAGCATGACATAACAAATACACACACACAGACCAAAACCACTCGCACACAGAAACAAAACCACCACCATGTATTGCTCAAATAAAAATGTGATGTGAAACCGCAATTGCATGACTGAAGACTGCAAAATTGCAAGACTGCATGCATGCCTGAAAAAAGACTGGGCAGATAATTGTGGTGAGAATCTTTATTGAAAAATAACATACTGTAGTTAAATGAAGAACTGTCATTGTGTTAGGTATAAAACTGTCCATTCATCTGCTGTGGAACATAGGGCTTGTGGTAAGTTTCATGTGCCATTGGAAAATCATCAGCTCCTGGATGTAAGAGTTTTCTCTTAGGTCTGTTCCTTCAAAATATTCCCCTTTCGTCTTCTTCTTTCAGCGAGGACTTGCCACTCTGCGACACTCATGCATTCTGTAGGCACACATGTAGAAGATTCCTGCAATGGATAAAACACAGAGAGAGAGAGAGAGAGAGTGAGAGAGAGAGAGAGAGAGAGAATTTACAAACACATTACTTGTTGTGAAAATCAGTAAAAATTAGCGGTTAAGGTTGCAGATGACATTACGAAAACAAATGAGGAAAATAAGGAGACTGTCTCTCAATATCTCGCCATATAAAATGTAAAAAATACAGGGCAGAAATGAAGCCATCACAACTAAACACAGAATTAGATCACAAAACACTCAAGAAACATTCAACATGCATCACAGACGTTCACCACCCACAAACTGATCACAGCTATAAAAAAAACCTGAAACTGCTAGATCTAGATAGCCTATAGATATATAAATATATGCGTGGGTATCCTGTGATGATAAACGAGTGTCTACTGAGGGAAGAGTGGCTGCAACCATATTTTGTATGTTTGTATATATCTGTATGTTTACCTAGTCTTATGGAAATGATCTTGCTGTAATATTGCATTAAATACATAAGAATGAGTTATTGTTAAAGTAAATGGAGGTACTGTGACATAAAACATGTCAAAACACTGTGAACTGTCACTATGAATGTGATTGTAATTCCTGTAAGTAGCTTAGTGTTTGTGAATCTAATTGTGAATGTAATTACCTTTCTGACTGTTAGCATAACCGTTATCTTACCTGCAAAGAAGGTCATGAGCATAGCCACCCAGCCCATTATGTAGGACCAGGAGAACCGCCAGTCTCCGAAGCGCTTGCCCAGGAAGTTCACCGTGATGCCCGTGTAAATAGCCAAGGCCAGGAACACAAAAAAGGCTGCCAATCACAGAGCACCATCATTATATCATCCTTAAAGGACAGTGCACCGACAAGAGTCTAATTCATCGTTCACCACTTGTTCTGACCCACTTGTGCTGACCTATTTAGTGTGTGTGTGTGTGTGTGTGTGTGTGTGTGTGTGTGTGTGAGAGAGAGAGAGAGAGAGAAAAAGGGAGAGACTTACTTGAGACAAAAAACATGACCCCTGCAGCAAAGGAGCGGTTGAACCTCTCAAAGGCAGAGAAATGGGCGAAAGAGAAGATGCCAACGAGGACACCGGCGAAACACGCCATCCCAGACAAGATCATGAAGGCCCGTGTGGCATTCCAGTAGGCTGGGCACAGGAATGTATTAAGAGGAGTTGCCAGGGATTACTATCCAGATAAATGGTCATATATAGTATACCACATTCAAGATCAACAACACACACCATGTAAAGAGTTTGATATGTCTAAACTGTAGTTTACAATTTATAGGGAGTGAGGTTCAATCCATCACACATCCAATATTAGGTGTTTCTAGCGAGATATCCAGCCAGTGTGTCAGAATGCCGGATATGTCACCAAATGACATAGTGTGTGTGTGTGTGCGTGCGTGCGTGCGTGCGTGCGTGCGTGCGTGGCTCACCTATGCTGTCCGTCTGCAGGTAGCACTTGTGGCCCATGCAGTACCTCCATAGGCCCTGGTGCGCGGAGGTTCCCGCGAGGTGGTACTGCATCCAGTAGTCTGTCGCAGTGGAGACCACCAGCATGATGTTCCCCACAATGGCACAGAAGAGGCCACCACCCATAAAACTGTACATCCTGAAACACACCACATCACACAGAAACACTTCAGCAAGGCTCAGGTACCTATCACCACACAGACATGGTCTAACCAGTCTGGTGCAGGGCTGGTACAATATTCTAAACATAACACACAATTAAAGTAATGTGACACCTTTCTTTCTTTCCCTTTCTCTCTCAGTAGCACACACATTAACGCACACTCAGTCACATATATATACTGGGCATAACTGAACTGAGGCTCAAACAATGACCTCTATGCCAAACAAGCTTCAAAGACAAAAATACCTAGGGCAAAAATAAACTCTGTATTACAAGTATTAGACATGTTTGAGTTTCTTTCAAATGGCAAATAAAAAAAAATTAAAACACATCTGTTTATCTCCAGTCCACAAAGGAGATATATCATATATCAGGTACAACTAATATTATATTCCTTGTTTCCTTGAACCTACAGCCATCACCACTGCACAGGAATACTGGAATTCATGGTGACCGTGCAAATGTTTATCCTCTATCCATGGCCGTGCATAGCCATCTTCTATGATTGGACTCCAAATTGGATTGGACTGGATCATCCAAATGCAGACAGGCCCAAACATTAATCAGAAAATATACATGAGGAAGCAGGTTTATATATTCCACCTTATGGAAGGTGCTATGAAACTATTCAACTGGCTACTATCCACACTAGGTCATCAATAACCATCCAGACATTCACAATAATGCCAATGTCATTGAGAGCAGATGTCAACACACTTGCACTCAAACCAGTGTTCCTAACAATAAGTGCATTGACTCTCAAAAGGGCATTAATTAACACACAATCACACAGCAAATGCATCCCTTTTGTCTTACCTTGCAACCTCTGGGGATACTACCCTCTTAACTGTTCACCTTTCGGGGGAAGAAAGGGAGTGAGGGAAAAAAGAGAGAGAGGGAGAGAGAGAGAAAAACGATGCGAGCCACAGAAGAGAAAGTCAGAGAGAACCTCTCTGGGCGGAATTCCAAAAGGTTATCCACTGTTTTTTCTGTTGATGGAGGCAAAATCCTTTAAAACTCATCTACCTCCTCCACCCCCCCTTACCTAACAAATGGACTTAAACTGGCCAAAGCGGGTGTTGTGGTGGTGGGGTGGAGGGGTCCCTGTGCACGTGACCACATGGGCTTTCAGCCCAGGGTGATGGGGGGTCTCTCACTCTGACTTTTTTTTGTGTGCGGCTGGAGTGAGGCACAGCTGTGGATGTGCAGAGGCTTGCAGTACTGCTGTGGTACAAAGCAACATGCTGAAGCATACAGTTTCTTTTAGTGCAGCCTCTGTGTTACACCCCCCCCCCCCCCCCATTCCAGCCAGGGGAGTAGCCTAGAGTAGTGCTCATCTGTGCCCAAACAAGCAAGACGCCTGCAAGGGTCACCAGCAAACTGTCTGTTGAGAAATACATTACTGTTGAAATACATTAAGGAGGTTTTTGAGCTGTAAACAAAATGAAATGACTGCAACACATCACATGACTGTAACACATCAATGCTGGTGTTCATTTTAATATAAATCTGCATTTTTAAGGGTTGAAAATGGCTCAACACAACATCTACTGTTTAAAATCATCTAAGGCCAATGCTGATGTAAAGAGAACTGTTTGGTACATCTCTGCGTCATGATATACATCTCTAATAAGCTTTCAGCCCCTCCCCACCCCCCTTCATCCCCTTGCCCACTCTTTAGCATTTTTCCAAATTATGCTGTAGGTGGAGTTAGGCTCAGAGGGTATAGTTACACTTTAAGCTATGTGTCTTCATCATGCTTTCTGATGCTAGAAAATCAGTAGGAAAATATCCGTTGTGTGAAACTGCCTACTGAAAACTGCAGTATTTTTTTTTGTAATACACTGGAAAATATGTTTAATTCCTTGTGCTATTAGTCACATGCAAGTCGTTATACTCAACAACCTAACCAATATAACTACTGCCCAACCATAGATCCTGAGCAGCAGGATACAAAAACATCGCACAACTGGCTGGTGTAGATGATATGGCCTGGATCTCAATCCCATGATGCAATGTCTTAACACAACACTAGAGGGCTGAATTATTTTACTTTGTATTGAACGTGAGAAAAAGCGTGCAAATGCTCAAGATTAAATGTAGTTTGTGGTAAGTCTCAAGTAGCCTGATGTTGATCAAATTTAGCTTTAACATATTTTTGTCTCACATTTGATTCTCATGCTTCTTGTTATGGTTATGGTAGTTAGCAGACACTTTTGTCCTTACTAAACATTAGGAAAGAAACATCACACACACACAACAATTTAAAATACACATTTATATTTAAAACAGTCAATGAATAACAATAATAATAATTCCAAATATCAAAACTATTATTACATTTCATAAAGTATGCCTTAAACAAAAAACGAATAAATCAGATGATGCCTTTTAAATGTACCAAGGCTGTCACTGGGACGGACAGCACTAGGTAGATCATTCCACCAAGAGTCTTGACTGCGATCTCTTGATGCAGAGAGAAGGCAAAGGCATACTCGTCAGAGGAGCGAAGTGGTCGAAAGGGGGAATAACGCAGAATTATGGCATTTAAATAAGCTGGTGCCGATCCGGTGGCTGTTCTATAGGCGAGAGTGAGGGACTGTAATTCTAACAGCAACAGAGAGCCAGTGAAGGGCGACCAGCAAAAGTGTTACATGTGTCCTCTTTGGCCGATCAAAAACCAAATGAACAGCCCCATTCTGAATGATCTACAACGACCTCACAACACATGCACGCAGGCCCGTTAAAATGGCATTGATATTGTTTAGTATATAATTAACTAGAGAAGGGGGTGAATTCCAAAATAATTAAATGAATAGGTATACTTGGGCCTGAACACTAGCGGAACGGAGTACATTCTGAAGTCAGCACTATAATCACTTAGAAATATGTGTTCAATAAACGCTTAGTGAAGGTGTCTTCACAAACTGCTTTCAAGAGCTTTCAGTTAGTTCTCTATTGTGGTGAACAGTCCATTTTGTCTTGTGGTACTCTTGTTCCCATGTTATTTTTCTTTGGCCAAGTGTGTTTATGCGTATAACTGACATGCAAGGGAGCCAAACCACTGACGTACGTGACCGAAGCTGCCCATCTGATGAATACTTGCTAAAACATGACCTACTACAAGCTTCATATTGGTCCACTACGCAGAAAAGACTGTACAGATATCCCATACAAAATAGGTACGATAACTTTTTACACCAACTATTATGGAACCCTTTTCTCATTTTGTCTCGATAAAATAGCTACAATTCCCTCTCTCTGTCGAGGGAATCCATATCCGTGTCATGTGGTTTGACGGAAAACCCGGATTGGATCAGTTTGGTCACCTGAGTCATCTCATGTGCAGCGTGAGATTTGGTAATGAGGTTTACAACTGTATCACATGTCGACGACAGACTGAGGAATCGACATGTTGAAAGTGTAGCTGCTTTATAAAACGCTTTTCTTGTCCATCAGATAAACTTGGCGATGTCGAGAACAGTAACGCCTGAAGGAACTATGCTACTTATTCTGCAGCAGAAGACATTCACTGACACACTCCATTATTTCCCCATAGGTTACACTTCCCGACAAACTGTGCTGTGCATCAGATGCAGGGCACTATCAGCACTTTCTGTAAATGAGACAGGGACCTCTTAAATATCAACACTACCGTTTAAGGACATTTTGTCTAACTTACATGAAACAGGCCACAGGAATATGTAAACTTGTTTACGCGGTCTAAGGAGCGCTTCAACAATTCTCTAACAATTAAGCTATATAAAGTGTGACCGACCCCACGCTTAATTACTATGTGTGTCCCATTATCCAAGCGCTTCAATCGACAAAAAGCTACATTAACTTTGTAATCGGCGAATATCTAGTCGATTGCCTACCTATTCCACTCCATATTTTATTAGCCGCAACCGAATAGGGCTGCAGTCTTGCGGATGGATACATCAACAGCTTTGCAGTGAAAGAGCCCAAGGATAACGATCGTTTAGAGAAGAAAGGAATGAAGTAGCAAGAGGAAATAGAAATACCAACATAGTAGAATATATTTAAGTTTAATATAAAACGGAATAGCAATCAAACTATTGTTTTCAGTAATATAGCTCGCAAGAGACGGAGTTACGTTCGCTGCCTTCTCAATCTGGGTCACAAGAGGACGAAAACGACGATATCCGCAAGAGCGCGCAGACAAGCTCCATCTCTGCGGTCTCCATTTTAGGTTCTTGCCCAGCCTGTACCTCACGTGTCCTGGACTGTCTTTCTCACATGACCCGTGTGTTTGTCCCCGTGATCAGGACTTCCATCTCCGTATTTCAGTGTCGCTGAATATCACTTTTTATATCGTTACCTTCATGGATATGCTCGAACAGAGCCTGGACACCCCTACGAGGTGAGAGCGTGTCCTTTGCCCGTCGCTCGCATTAATGGCTTCCGAGGCCCAGTCATCTCCATCTTTGGGCACTGTTTACAGCTAAAACATGTATAGTTTGTTTTCATTTGTATCACAGTACAGTAAGGCAAATAAGGATTTGCCTGAATATGCGCAGGTTGTTTGAATAGCCTGCTCGCATCACTACGTTACTATTTGCTGTTTATGTAGCTTAATCGCTAACTTTGTCATTTAATGTTAGCCCGAAGACTGCATGCTATATCTAATAAAGGTTGTTTCGTTTCTGCAGTTTATGGTAACTGAATTATAATAACCAGACTACATGGTTATGTGTTGTGCAGTTCAAAGTTACAAATGGTTTAAAAACATGCATACTGTTCCAACGACAATTTACTGAATTATCTTAGGTGAACGTTGGTCAGTGGGATAGCTAACGTTAGCCCATCATGCTTCAGTTTCTTGTGTTGAATTGATGCTCACATAGCGGCATCCGACATCACTAAGTAAATTATACACTCAAATTGCGTTTAATATTGATCCTATCGCGGTTCAAATTATATTGGGGAAACAAATGTATAGCATACATTAAACATTATAGCCTAGGCAAGGTGATTATCGTTTGCTTAGCTACTTTGTGCGCGAAAACAAGTAGCCACTGGCCGGGTTTCCACATTACTGAAGTTTAACTGTTCATGGCGGGTTGCCATGTTAGCCATGTTTCACCATTCAGTTGTAAAGCTACTACATCTGTTTCTCTGCCTCTACAGTCACGATAAACAGGAAACCGAGGAGGTGGTTCAGCTGCAGGAGGGTAGGCTCACATGTTTGGAGAATGTGTGTATGTGCAGATATTTGTCATCTTTTTAGGCTTTATGGAATGTTGCGTGTAGCCATTTAGTGTGAAATAAAGTCATATTCTTACACTCACTAGCTGTTTAGTTGCTTAGCATTGCTTTCAGATGCCCATTTATAAGAGATTTTCCAGTTTATTTTGACACCTGGTTGGTTATGTCTTGACAGGTGAGGCGGTTGGGGCAGAGGAGCAGGCTGCTGCTACCATAGCGAGTGTCCAACAGGCAGCATTTGCAGACCATAATGTCCAGTACCAGTTCCGCACAGAAAGCAATGGGGGCCAGGTGAGGTTTACCCCCCTGACCCTGACAGTTCACTATACATTCTGTCTTCTAAACTGGGGCACAAGGATTGAATGAGGAATATGTAGTGCCTTTTAACCTCTTCATTCAGCTCCTATGGCTGGGTCAAACTGCTTTCTGCACCATTTATATGAGTGTACTTAATCAAGCAGGTTTGTTAAAAGGTAGATTTCTCTCTGATAGGTGACATACCGGGTGGTCCAGGTGACAGAGGACCAGCTGGAAGCCATTGGTGATGGGGGAGCAGCAGTTAGTGTGGTATCCACAGCAGCCTTTGCTGGAGCTCAGCAGGCAGTAGCTCAGGTGTGTGTGTGTGTGTGTGTGTGTGTGTGTGTGTGTGTGTGTGTGTGTGTGTGTGTCAGAGAATTCATTTTATGTTAAATATAAATGTATACGTGTCTCAAACCGAAACCAATGTTTGCATTGGTTTGTTCGTATCTGTTCTGTGTCCCCTTACTGCACACTGATTTATTTCTCTTTCTTTCTCTTTTTCTATGTTCAGGCTGTTATCCAGAACCCCTTTAGTAATGGTGGCAGTCCCGGAGGGGATACTGTGGGTGGAGAGACTCGCTTCGCCTATTTCCCCACAGCCACTGTGAGTGATGGGACAGCTGTGTCTGTGCAGGCGACCGCAGACCCCTCACAGGCGGGAGGTGAGCTCCCCCCCCCCCCCCCCCCCTCACTCACACATATACACTCGCACATTGGTAGCTAGCTGGGGGCCGATGCCGTTCATGAAGTTCATCCTCTTTTTCCCTCTTATTTTTTTCTTTCTCTTTTCTATCACAGGTCAGTTTTATGTGATGATGAGTCCCCCAGATGTGTTGCAAACCGGTACTCCTCGGACCATTGCACCCCGTACACACACCTACACCACGTGAGTACACACATGCGACACTGTACACACTCAACACCATGTGAGAATGCTTTCCTAGCCTACACTCACTCACTCACTCACTCACTCACTCACTCACTCAACTCCACACATGACAGTCACAAACACACAGTGTTATCATACCTCACACAGTAAAGCTTGTGCTTTAATTATTGTGACACACAGACTTGCTAGATTAATAAACTCTAGTTTTACACACAGTGTGAAGGTCTTTTTACGCATCAGGTTTTAGAACGTAGTTTCCACAGGACCATACCATGTTAACCAGACAATCTGAGGTACATCCTGTCAATACGCACACCCCTACTCCACCCCTGCATGGTTCGGTCCATTCACACCTGTTCAGACGGAGACAACCCTGTTGACATTTGGCTTGGGTCCGTCTGTCCATTGAAAATGTTTTGTGTGATTTGAGTGCCTAAAACAAAGTCCTGCCAAACCACTTTGCCCCTTCCCCTGCCCTCAACAGAGACTTCGGGGAAAACAAGATGCTGCAACACGGCAATGCCAGCTGGTGAGGACCACTTCTACACACCCCCACGCCCACCCCCTCCACCCATCCATTCCCACTTACCCCCTTCTCACTCACCCACCCAAATTCAGACCAGTTCTCTCCCCCCAGCTGCAATAGGCAGAGTGAACTCGGGGGTTGTGCGAGCACGGCCGTGTTTGTTGTGAAGATGTGGTGTGGCCACCATGCTGGTTGGTGCACAGAAGGTTTGCAGGGACACTAAGGTGTGTGTGCTTGTACCCATTGGAGATCAGAGCTGTGTAGATGTGTGTACAGCCACTGCAAAGGTGAATTCATGTTTGTGTGTCTGTGAGGAATACCCCAGTTTAGAACCCTGTGTGTCACTCTTCTGGGTCAAGTGGGAAGGTTTGTGTTGTTGTGTGTTTGGGGTATATACACATATAAGAACCCTGTTTTTCACTTCCTGTTATACATCCAAGTTTTAAAATGCCTCTTAAATTCAGTTCCAGACAGTGTTAGTGGCCCCTGACCAGTGGATATGTCTCGACTGTTCACATGGTGTGCGCGTGTCTTGAGGTTATATTTGAGAGGGGGAAAAAATCCTTCTTCCTGTCTTCCCTTCTTGTTCTGTAGGAAGATGGAGGGAGCACGAGCACCTCGAGATGAAAGGAGGAGGGCGCAACACAATGAGGGTGAGCAGGGCTTACTTTTTCCCATGATCCTTGGCGGAATCTCATTGTTCACGAGTCCTTTTTTTAGTGCACATAAGCTTCAGCAAGAAGAAACCTCGTATTGTGTAATGTTTCAGTCAGCAAACTAACACGAGAGTAAACAACAACCCAAACACACCAGAATGGCTGTGCTCCAACTCCCCTGACATCCCTTGTCCACCAGAGGGAACTATTGAGTAAAATAATCCCTTGGATGATCTAAACTTCTAAAGAGTATTAGTGTCTCTTCATCCCCTTGTCCTGCGTCTGATTAACAGCATATGTAGCTTTTAAGGCATGTTATGGTTGATTTTATGCTGATTGATCATGGGGTGTGAAGCTTGCTTGGGGTTTGAGAGAAACTGGATCCCACTCCCAGATGAACCCCTATACATGTACAGCGATAACAGAAGTTACAGTATTTACATTTCTATGTCTTGTGTCTACCTGTTCCAGTGGAAAGACGTAGAAGAGATAAGATCAACAACTGGATTGTGACCCTCTCAAAAATCATCCCAGACTGCAACATGGACACCAACAAAAGTGGAGCGGTGAGCATCACACTCAAGGTCTGCATTTTTGTTTCTCAGGGGGGGGGGGGGGGGTTGTATGCGTGATAACATGTGATCACATCATAAGTGTGAGGCTGAATGTGGGTGTGTGTTTGTTGGGTTTGTGTCTGCATGTCTAGGTATGTGTGTGGTTTGTGTTTTGCATGCATGCGTGTGTGTGTGGGGGGGTGTGATTGTTTAACCGTGTTCCTTTTTTTCCTGACAGAGTAAAGGAGGGATCTTGTCTAAGGCCTGTGACTACATCCGTGAGCTCAGGCAGAATAACCAGCGGCTGCAGGAAAGCTTTAAGGAGGTGGAGAGAGTTCAGCTGGACAACGAGCTTCTCAGACAACAGGCATGTCTCACAGACACACACTCTCACTCATTGACTTACTCATATCAGACTCAAACTCACTCACTCCAGCTCAGGCATAAACTCTCACCATCTCACAAATTCTTATGCAGTCTGTCATATACACAAACAACTATACAGATGAACTCTTCATGAACTCCTCTTGATCGACTTATTTATTTATATATATATTTTTTAAAGAATGCACGCACTCTACCTACACACACAGATGCATGCATATACCCACACACGTATAGATATGAATCCCAATATTAACCTCACTTTCTGAACAGTATCAAGAAATGGCCTGGTCAGTAGTGATCTAATATGCAACCCTTTTGCTGGATTCTGTTTGTAGATTGAGGATCTGAAGAATGACAACGCGTTGCTCCGGGCCCAGTTACAGCAGCACGGCATTGAGGAGGCAGCACCACAGTGACACACACACACACACACACACACACACACACACTCTCACACAGCACTGCATATTTAGGTGAAGAGACTGTTTCTGCAGTGATGTGAACACGGACACACACATACATACAAGCATACACAAGCATACATATACTCACAACACCTTTTCACCCGCACTTGCTAATTAAAATGATCTTTTTAGGTTTTACACACACAAACATACCCGAATACACTGGGGGGCTGGCAATTTGGAGACTTGATAGTAGTTGAAGACAACAAAAAAAAAATCAACCCCCCACCACACACACATTCTCACAGTCAGAGGAGCTCAGACCCCAGAAACCCTGCATACCTGATGAGGAAGACTCCCGCTCTTCATCATATCTGCTCTTCTCTGTCCTTGTCAGCCTAAGCTGTTGGCTAATAAGGTTTCTCTCTCTCTTTTTTTGGCTTTATACTCCTCATTATTTTAAGTTGTACTGCTGTCTGTGAAATGTTGTGTTTTCTGTGTTGTCATTTAATTTATTAGTTGATGACAAAATCACGAATACTCAAGACTCCTAGCAAGAATGAGTGACTGAAGCAGATCTCTTTGTCTGCTTTTCTCACACTGATCTAACACGCATCATGGCACTGGTTTAAGTGTTCTCTAGCCGTGAGCAGCAGAAGGATGGAAGAATAATAATGTACATAATAGTTTGAAGCGTTTGTGTAAAGTTTGCATTACATTGCTGCGCACCTCTTAATGGGGGCGGGTGGGTGATGAAGGACTCCAGGCTTCTCTCAGGTACCTGTATGCTGCATGCAAAAGGCTACACTGCACACTGTGACCCGTAGAGGTGTGTGTATGGGGGGGGTCTGGCCGACACACACACACACACCCAATGTAGCAATGGGAGCTGGTTTTGGTTTCACCTCTGGCTCAATGTTGTGGATTATGGATCTGTAATGCAGGTGCTTTACTACAATAAGGGTTATTGTCATGTTAAAACAATGTGAAGAAAAATGGATGACAGATCATGGAAATGAAATGACGCAATATTCCTAATTTGTTTTTCACGATTCCCAAAAAGGAGGCTTTTTGTGTGGCTCCTGTCCAAATCCAAAGGCTATTAAAAGCACTGGATTGATATGTTGATCATGTAGACCAGACATTTTTACTTTTTAGTCTCGTCTTAATACATTTCTTTATAGTCAGATCTGAAGACCAATTGAATCTCGTGCAATACCGAGGAGCTCTAGGTGTCTAGAAAATAAGTTTAAACTACCACCTTCTCAGCTAAAAGCGCAAAAAAGAACTGGATGGCCAGCAATGATTCCTTTAGGTCAAGAAAAGCATCCGTGGGGTTCAGCCAGACGTCATTTTAAAGTCTTTCCCCTTTTTCCTCATCCAAACACAAATTACAACATGTTCAGACACAGTGTTACAAGCTTGGTGTCTGCTTTGTCATTGTCACCTGCATAATTACCTTTGTTTGTTGAAACCACAATTAGGAGTTTGCAGGTATCCATAGGTAGTAAACTCTCCATTCATCCTAACCACTGGCATGATTTCTATCAAATTGTACAATAAAATTGCAATGTTTATATCAAAAGAGTCCACATGGTGTATATATTTTCAAAACAATCTATAGACATAGCTAATTATGACACCACGGGGTAGTCATATACTGGTCAAAGGTTTATTTTTTTCCCACTGATTATTTGTCGGTGATATCATATAGACTTCACCAATCCACATGAAACTTGACATGATGGTTGTCCTTCATGGCTGATACGGAATATAAGGTTTGTTTCCCAAGGTGGGCGTGTCACTTCATCCTAGTGCCCCCAGACGTGGGTTATGCTCAAAGCACTTTTTGAGCAATAGCTCAACAACCGTTTCTCCATTTGTATGGCAAATTGGCTTCTAGGAAGCGCAGTAGCACCACCTAGTGGATAATGTTCAATGCAAAAATGTAACACTTCGCTAGCTCATATCACGTGATGCAAAGCTTAAAAGTTCATAAAATCTGACACACTGCATCTCTACCACATTCTTTAGACCCATGCCAAATTTAATTAAACTTTCATAGGGGGCGCTGTAACTGACAAAATAACTCGATAAATGAGTTTTGCGAACGGTCAAGTGGTGGCCAGGTTAGTAAATTGTTTATTATATGGCGTTTTGCTTTGCATTGTTGGACTCGGGATTATTATAGGATGTTTGAAATGTTTTGCAATCAATAACATAAAATACATTAGTTTCAATATGACAGCACAGTTTGCTAGCTAGCGGAATATGGGGAATGGAATGAACGTGTTCATAGAATGAGTAGCCTAATTAGCATTCCGAAACAGATGAGATTTACATCTACAATTTCCCTATCAGCACATTGGGCTACACACCAGCCTTATATACAAAGATATTCATAATAAAAGTTAAAATAATCAGTACATTCAAATAGGTCGGTGTCAAATTAAACAACAGTACACCACATCTCCAAAGGTGGCTCTAAAACACCAACACTCATATTATTGACAAACTAAAATTTTAACTATGTTACAGTAGCGCACCTTGAAAATATTTGCGACAATTTGTTGCCCGAATTTTTGCCTGGCCCTAAGGCACGTCTGCCTAATGGTAATCCGGCACTGAGGCAGACGGTACAGTGAAGGTAGTCAGGTTTTGTTGTATTTTACCTTGGTACCACTGCTCCATTGCCACGGGCCCCAGCAAACCACGGCGTCTCGTGCCCCAGGGGCCGTGTGCCAGCTGCCTGAAGCACCATGCAAAGATGAAGAGGCAGCCCAAGAGGAAGAAGAGCAGGGTGAAAGGTGAGAACAGTCACTAGGGCGCACAAAGCCTGGGGAGGAGGCTTACATCAGCTGTTCCACCAACATGGAAGTGGCTCTCAGAAAGAGATGATCTCCCTTGCATTGGATTTCTGTGCATCCCCTCTAATGGTATTTTGGGCAATTGCCATGTAAAACAAAGGACAGGTAGTGTGAGAGTTTATGCAGTGACAAATAACATTCAATTGTGTAAGATGTTCATCAGTATTGAATGTTGTCTGCATAAGTATGTTAGCATATTGTATGTATGACTAAATCTGATCAACATCTTAATGGGTATCATCATAGATATCGGAGCTGTGTTGTTAAGTGTCACCTTATGTCTACTGTCATGTTGTCAAACCTGATGTCACTGTTGGTTTGTCTTGACTGTGTTGATTTAACTGTGATTCAAAAAAGCAGTGACCCTGTGTTATCTTGTCAGCTTGTGTTCTCAGTGTCTCATGATGGATTGTTTACTCAGATCCAGCCTCTTTGAACTATGACCAGTGGATGCTGCTAAGACCGTGGCGACCTCGGAGTGCACGGCCATCCCAGAGTGAGGGGTGAGAGGATGCATGCTTTTCTGAGGTTGAACCTAGGGGATAGAGATGGTTGTATTTGCTGTTTGTAGGCTGATCTGATGCGTGTGTAGGTATGTACGGTGCATGCGACCTGTAGTGTTGGTGTTTGTGTGTGTGTGTGTGTGTACTGGTGCAGATGTGATGTTTGTAATATATGAGGGTGAATATATTTTGTTTGTATGGGAGTGTCTTGACAGAAACTGATCTGCGTTGCGTATGTTTGTTGCTGTAGGCTGATGTAAGACCTGTGTGTCACCATTCATCTGTTTTGTTTGTTTTCAGTAGTTGCTCTCATCTAATAACGTGGTTGATATTTGTATGCGTGTCTGTGGTAATACTTCCTGATCTGCGATGTTGATGAATCTGAATCAAAGTAGACTGATCTCTCTGTGTAATCTTACTATGCTTCCTGCCATGCAAGGATGTCAGTTCGACCCTTCTTATCACCTCTGGTCCAAACATGCTCTTACACATATGCAGACTAAGTGGCACCTAATATTGTAAGTTACACACACACAGAAACAAAAAAAAGCCATGTTCCTGCTTACATAAGCGCATGATTCATACAAGGTAATTATTAATACGAGGCACTTGATTAATATATTCTTAAGTCATTAACAGTGTCGAAATTATCTTGTCAGTTTGTATGTGTATTTGTGTGTACATATGCCAACACAGGAAGTTGTTTGAGCATCTTCCTTTGATCTGGCGGCATGCAAAAGTCCGGGCTAAGGAGGACCTAGAGGATAAATATGAAGTCTGTATAAGACCTCATGTGTTTCTGAAAAGGTGAGAAGACCATAGGCCATGGACTCATGGAGAAAACACGCACACGAGCACAAATTCTTGGGCATGCTGATTTGACTAATTGCTCATACAAGGGAATTTATTTGTGTATTTCCTGTTACTCGTGCATGTTGGAATTGTCTTCCTGTGTGTGTGTTTCAGAAACCTTCGACAGTGCCAGAGGTCTCAGCCAAAATTCCTCAAGCGCACACAGGTCAGGAATGGGGCAGGGTCAAGACGGGGTCGAAGGTCCGCTAACCTCTGGCCTCCAATTGGGAGCTCAAGAGCGAAGAAGAGGAGGAAGAGGTTGGAGGACTCAATAAACAAGAAGAAAAAGAGTGAGAGAGAGGAGCAAAGGAGGGGAGGGAGACGAGAGGAGACGAGTGTGACAGATGAGCAGGACAAAGACAGCAAGCTGCTGGGGAAGGAGCACCCAAGCTATGACGTCACTGCAGACTGCAGTACAGAGGAAAATGTAAACCGGCAAAGTCCAGACAGACATAAGGACATGAACACTGACACACAGACAAATGGATGCCCTGACAGGCAAGTAAATGTCTGTCTGCTAATGTAGGCAGTCAGCCACACTACCTTTGCTGTCAAAAGATTGCAAAAAGAGATTTGCATTTCAGTATTCAACTCCTGTGCCAACGCCAGTGTCACAGTTGAGGACAACTCTATGGTTATAGTTCATTTAGCAGACACATTTATGAAAAGCGTCTAACAAATAATTATTCTCTGAGGAGCAAAAAAAGATCATTATGTAATCAATATTCTGTGTATGACTTCACAAGTGTACTGTTTCGTGTGTTGAAAGAGGAATGGTGTGTTTACTCAAGGGTGACACACTGGTGACACCTCTCCCATCTCTTCCTTGATAAGATACCTGCTCAGTAACCATATCAGCTTCTTTCAGTGCATGTTAAATACTCAAAGTCCAATCACTCAGTAGTTTAATTAATTTTCAAAGAATTGTTGAAGCTATATGTTTGAAAGGTTTCCTGACAAGGAGAACACTGGAAGGAATTCCCCTCAGTACAAAAAAAGCATAAGGGTCACCGATTTATCAGCAGTAACGAACAGCATTTATCACCAAGTATGACAGGAGCAATATTCAGTGTAAAGCCCTGCACTTCTTACATGAACAAAACTGCTTATTACTATTATAAAGAAAGGAAAACACATCACGTTCAACAATATTCACACAATTTTTTTTTTAAGTCCAAAAATATGTATTACTGAACTCAAAAAAAGCCTTTTAATGTAAATCTAGTATTGTCATTTTCAAATTACAATTTTCAAAGCTTCAGTTAACAGACTGCAACACATATCAAGGACATTTATGAAATGGTAACTAGGGCTTCTTGTTTACCAGACAATTGATTTACAACAAGATATATTAATGTTTTCACTCACATATTGAGCACAACCATTGGATTTCCCTTAAGGACCATAAAGGAGTCAAACACGGGAGCTGATGGCTTTACTGCAGTGGTGTAAACAGAGTGAAGTTGTTCGTTCACAGCTAATGAGTGAGAGAGGAATCTCATTAAAGCAGTGTCCAGATGACAACATTTTATTAGTCTATCCTCTCACCTTGGAGAAGGCTGCAGGTGTTTGCAGTTCCTCTTTACTGTGACTCAGTGACAAGAGATTATATAACCTGTTCTTGCTCTTACTTCCTGTAGAGATTGTTCATCTCGAAGCCAGAGCCCCTTGAACACTGATCACTGCTGGCTCTCTTCCCTCAGTTTTGCAAATGGTACTCATTTCTCTTCTCCGCTAAATGGCTGTCTGTGATCATTTCTATGTTTCTGTTTACAGTTGTGATGTTACACATTGTCTTGTACAGGTTGTGGTGGATTTTTCGGTGAAAGACATTAATGTGCTGTCAGAAAAGGCATACATTACATATGGCAGTGGTATAGGGCAGTATGTATCTATATAAGTTTCTGAGGTGAAATGTCAGTTGTCTGAGTATCTGAGGTGAAATTGAATGTCTTGTATAGAGGAGGCTGTTGGTGGCAAGACAAAAAAAAATCATCACTGTATCGCAATGCAATGCATCACAATAAATCTGACCATTTTGCACTCAAAGAGATGAAGTCAGTTGAAACGCTTTCATATGCCTGTCTGATGCATCAGAACCGAAAGAGGCTTGATTTTGTTTGATCTCATGCATGTACAAGGGTCTACAGATGCATACATATTTACAATCCCAGAATAGCAACAGTTCCAACTTAATCATGTTGTCAATCTTGTCAAATTTTCTCAATGGATGAAATCCCCTTTTTACGGTGCATCAATAATCATAACTTACAACAATAACTTCCATGTACCCCATTATATATATACAGTAGTAGATATACAGTATATACAGTTAGTCTGCTTGTGTGTGTGGAAAATGGGGGGTCAACGTGTTTAAAGTTGGGGGTTTGGGGTAGGGGGGTTGGTCTCTTTGTAAATGTCAGGTCTAGCAGGAGCCATGGGGGGGCAGCACTGAGCTCGGAGAATGTGCAGTTTCTCCGTCAAGCCTTGAAGGCAGCAGCTGATGGCCCGGCGCACCATAGAAGAGGAGAAGTAAAAGATCATAGGGTCCAGACAGGCGTTGAGCGTGCTGGAGATGAGTGCCAAGTTTCTCCACTCTTCGCTCCTGTGGTGCACGTAGCCCACCACATGGGAGATGTTGTAGGGCGCGAAGCAGACGGTAAACACCAGCAGGGTGACCACCGCCAGCCCCACGGCCCTCAGACGGCGCTCACGGGTAATGCTGGGCAGCTGGGACAGGATTCGGATGAAGTTGATGTAGCAGAAGCAGCAGATGAGGAAGGGGACGAGAAAGAGCACCAGGAAGAGTTCAAAGCGCACAGATACTATAATCTCCAGCTGGTTGTTTTCAAAGTTATCGTAGCACTTCCTGGGTTTCTGGACTTGCGGTGCAACAGTGCTGGGAATGTCAGTGGTCACATTGTCTGTGTTTGTCATAAAGGGCACAATGTAAGTTATGCTTAGGTTCAGAGCAGACACCAGCCAGAAGAAGACGCTTGCTATCACAGCATAGCGTGGCCTGCGCCACACCTTGTACTGGATGGGGAAAGCCACGGCCAGGTAGCGGTCCACGGCCACCGCTGTCAGAAAGAACGTGCTGGTGTAGATGCAGGAGAAGAAGAAAAAGCTGGAGATCGGACACATGAGGAAGGGCAAGTTCCACTCCATGTTGTCCGATGCCTCCGTCATCTTCACGGGCAGGAAGGTGAGGAAGATGAGGTCAGAGACAGTGAGGTTGAGCAGGAGGATGTCCATGGGGGTCGGCTTGCGACGCACCTTGATACAGAATGTGCAGAAGGCCAGGATGTTGGCAGGGACCCCCAGTATGAAGGTGATGATGTAGACAGACAGCAGGAGCTGGCTCACCGTCATGGCAGATGTGTTTGGGTTCACAAGTAAATCTGAAAGTCTGAAATACAACGATACTGGTGAAAATCTCAAAAAGCCTAACTGGGTACGACGCAAAAGGGCATTTTAGTATGGTGGATAAGTGGAATGATGTAAATTCTATGTATTTATTGTGTGGGTTTGTGCCTGTGTTTGTGTTATTTCACACCATAGTGTTACATGTTGGGTGTAAATTATGGACAGCTCTTCTCAGCGCAGAGATCTTGGATGTGTTTCTCTTTGGGCGACTCTCCCAACGTGAGGGTTAGAGCTCTGACTCACCACAAAACTGAAATGATTTACTACACACTTTTGACCAATCCATTTGATCTTAGACTATTTGAAATTGTTTGAAAATACTAGCTAGTTTTACTATGATTAACATAACCTTCCAAGTTCTGCTGTACAAACACTGGGATCCTGTAGCAGTGGTCTCTAATGCACACTTCAGCGGTCCGTTATTTATATAACAGTCAACAAAATGCCATTATTCCATGAAGTCATAATACATACTTGAAATTGTTCGTAATGAGAAAGAAAAGAGCGAGGTGCAGAATCTAAACAGTTACATAACATAGCAGTATGTTCAATTCATCCTGAGTGTGACCATATATTGTAAAAAGACAAATTCTTATATTTCAGGCCATAATGTTAAACATTGTGCCTTGATTTAGTTTAATCCAGTTCAATTTCCCTCACTTGGGTGACAATAGGTAAAGACATTAAAGAAACCATGATCTTAAGATTTACCTTTAGTGATGATATACAGTTTGATCCATTTTGACCCTAATAAAGTCAATAACCCCCAAAATCCAGAGTGGAACCAACAGAGAAGCCCTTCCTTCAGATGCCTCCATCCTCTCCTTGTTATCCCACCAAGGTCCCTGTCCTTCTGAAGGTCCAACACACCAGGCACTGCCTTAACAAGTATTGAATTATATCCTACAGCAAACAGAGCCTCTCAGTGCCTGACTTAAGGGTGAGGAAATTTAATCTGTCGCCAATCATACATCTGAAGCTCGCCAAACAGTGTCTCTCAGCAACGCTAGGAAACTCAGAATGAGGTACACAGAACAGCGTCACAATTATGACAGCCAGAGAACATTGTGTCACGTTCGTCGCTGGAGGTCAAGTCATGTAAACTGGGCTAGTTTTAGGTATCATATCCATTTTAAGATAAGAAGAGCTGCAGAAATCTGAGTTTCAGAAAAGAGTAAGGGAAACTTGGTTTCCTCGAAATAAAATAGGTTAAAGTTTTGATTGCTGTTAAAATCCGGTACTGAATACTAATGTAACCTAATTTCATAAGGTTAGTGTTGTGGCAACTTGCATCAGCGCTTCATATTATATCTATATGTATCTCATTTTGGGGCATCTAGGGTTGCTCTTGTCATTTTCTAGATATGTGGTTGTATGGTGTATGGGGTTATGTGGTGTGTGTGTGTGTGTGTGTGTGTGTGTGTGTGTGTGTGTGTGTGTGTGTGTGTGTGTGTGTGTGTGTGTGTGTGTGTGTGTGTGTGTGTGTGTGTGTGTGTGAGAGTAGGGGTATGTGTTGTGGGGGTAGGGCTCTGATTCTTCAGTTAGCTATCTATCAGGATATCTGGTTGGTCCTCAGTAACTTTGGCTTTGGCACTGCAGAGAGGGAGTGGAACTGTGACATAACCTACAGACCTGACCATAAGCCAACCTTTATGACTCACAGGCCCTTATAAACCACATGACCTTTAACATATCCTCCTGTTTGATGAGAAAAAGCTAATTAATTTCATGAAAATAATTTCCGGTTATGTGACAGCAATTGTTTGTGGTTTTATTGCTTAAATTGACTTCCTTCCCTTGGTGCTGTGTGTTGTTGTGCCAGATATCTGGATGGGAGCCATTTCATGTGACATATAGACTAGAGGATAAGAGCAGACACCCCACCTGGCATCAAACCCAGGTCTCCAGGGCAATTCACCTACACTCTGACCCAAGGGCGTAGGTTTGGTCACAGCATTGGTAGGGACACGACTGAACGTTTATTAACATCACTTATTTTTGTTGTCTTTTTTTGAATATCCCAAACATGAGTAAGACCTCACCTGAAGCCCTGATGGTCCACCTGCTGCTTCCTCAACCTGCACTACATCTGCACTGGATTTCTGAGTTTCCTAAATGCATTTCAAAATAATGCCTTAATGAACAAAATTACCTAATGAGAAGTACATGCAATGCATTTGTTTGTTCTGAAATTCATTTTTAATGTGTAGGTAATTGGTTCAGGTTTTATGGCGCTGTACTAGAATTACATCATCTGCACTGGCTTTCTGAGCAGTGAAATCAGGCTGCTAAATGGACATTGACACAATATCGACACTTTTGCACTCGTCACTTACATACACTGTCACTTTCAAATTACTGCTTGTACTTACACTTACTCTTACACGACAAATACATATTTATCAGAATTATTGCACTACCTGCTACTCCCATTTGTCTGTAGTTTAGTTTATTATATGTTACTATATGTGTATTATATGTTATATGTATATATGTTAGTATTATATGTATAGGTTGGTATATGTTTTAGCATATTGTATTGTATATTTATCTTGTATATTTAGTAAGGGTATTATATGTTATTACATGTAAATTATGTTCAGAGTACTTGTACAGAGTGTATGTCATGTTATGCTATGTTATATTATGTTTGCTATGTTATGCTATGGTAGGTTGTTGTGTGGTGCCTTGTCCTAAGAATTTCAGTGCCCAGTCTGACCCTGTGTCATTCTGTGCATCTGACAATAAAAGACTCGTAACTTGTAACTTGTAACTTGAAATAATGTATTAATTAATTATATGATGCATACATTTGGTCATCCCAATTTATACTACCCTTTTACTACCTACAAGTATTACATTTATTCTCAAAATAGCCAGTGTAAATTAATAAATTATTATTTTCTGGCGTATTTAGTAGCTTTTAGTAGTGCTGAGAACCTGAGCTTCTTTAGCCAATTAAATGAGAGCATCTTGTCTCGCAGGCTCGAGGGCGCATTTATAAAACGTGGACATTTATTTTTCACCCTTCTGGGCGACAAACATACAGTAGTATAGATAATAATACGAATGAGTTTGCAAATATATTGTGCAAAATTATTTTTTCTAACAGGCAATTCAAATTAACAAAATATTGGTGGAGACAATTGTCTTTCACAAACTTTGGTCGTGACAATATGCAAACCCTTGCCCTGACCACAACACCAAACAGACAGGCTCTGTTATTGCAGGCAGAGACAGTCAGGTGCTAATCCGTCACACTGCCCTCCCCATCGGGAAGCACACCCATATGCTTCATGCACGTTCTGGCACCTCTCCTACTAGGCTATACTTCTGCCATCCAAGAATGCCCCACACACTTGTGCTTCACCTCTCTCTCAAACAGGGGTCGCCCTATGCTGGGGGCTCCTCATACAGTTATATCGCTGCCGATGTCCTCGGGGCAAGCGATCCCACTTGTGTATCACATGTGAGTCTAGATTCGAGGTTGAGTAGTTTGCTACACGCGAGTGGGGTACATCCTAAGCGAAGATCTTATTTTCTGTACATGTATAAGTAGTAATATCTGAACAGAGGTTCAGCCAAAAGCCAACAAGTGTGTCTCATTAAAATTATCTGTGAGAACAGTGGTTCTTCCCCTACAAATATTTCATCATTCATCTCAAGACATTGGGTACAGCTCAGTACAAAAAATCATAAAATGAACACATAAAATGATCAGTCACAATGACCACCTTGAGATTTGAACTGATCATGGCCACTAGGGGGCTCTGATACACCAAATTACTGTAAACAAGTGAAAAATATGCAAAAAGTGTTGCTAGAATATTTGATATGGGAATGCTTTCAGGGGTTCTCCTCTAAGAGACACATGCATAGGATTTTAGTACAGAAGTAATTTAGCATTTAGTTGACACAGCTGAATATTTTGTGTTCAGATTAAAATACAATGTTGCCTTTGTCAATTTTCAAATGTACAAATCTGGACTAATTTATGTTTAAGTTTTGTACATTCACATGCTGTTATTTAGGCCATATTTTTATATATTTTTACATACGAGAATAAAAGGCCTTATTTTAACTTTATTTACAGCCTTAAGTTAATAGTCATTGGTCAGGTAATACATGTAATAATTTATCGAAATGTTTAGTTAAGTTAGTTCAGTGCGTTTAACATATTTCTGTCAAAATGCAAAGCCCTGACCCATCTCAGAGAGACCTCTCAAATGAAAAAGGCATTATAACTTCAGTGATGAGTAAGATTGAAACATAATCTGTCTTAAAAATCCGTTTTTATACTACTATGAGTAGTTTTATAACTGTGGCACTTGGATGGTTATCGTTTAGATTCTTAAAAGGTTCTGAGTTTTATTCAACCCTCACTAAATTAAGATCTTCCATGTCACTGACACTTCCCCTGAAGTCCTGTGTGCCTGAGCAGTCTGAGCATACAGCCAGCAAAATCATCCATCAGGAAAGGGCACATAAGGTGACGGTAGTGGACTCACCTGCATGTTTGAGAAAGGAAATCTACCTTGAAAGCGTGAAATCAATGACACGAGGGAGGGATGTTTGTTCACGTTTGTTTTATATAAACACGTACATGGACAAAATAACAGAAATGCGCACACATACATATGTACAAAGAAAGGAATTATGTTAGTAAGACAGTGTTCCAAATATACACTTGCTTGTTTAGAGAATACAGTTACTGGGCCAGAATGACACTGTGTTTTCCATTCTGTCATGTGAATAACTACTTTAAAAAGTGGGTGAGTGCATCATTTGTTTACTTGCCATATTTTACATTCATTTTACAAGACAGCCATCCTTTCGAGAGGGCTTCTTATTGCTTCAACAGTGTGTCTGGGTCTTTCAGTTAGATCTTCCTGTATCATGGTCAGTTATATCTCAGTCTAAAGTTGCTCCATCATGAGAGTGCACTAGTCTCCATGTTCCTCCATCTCCTCATCATTATTCTCTATCCATCCCTCTCTCACCTCCTCTTCCAATCACCCCATTTGTCCACTTGTCAGATGCTTGCAGACGAGCCTACCCGATGGCCTCTCTAGGCTGGTCGAGTGGTGGTGCAGTTGTGGATGTGGGTCTCTGTCCCTCTGTCTGAGAGGCACTTGCCTGCCCCACAGCTGTTGGCGGCTCCATGGTGTGGGCGTTTGCCAAGCTGGGGTTCCGCTGTGTCCCAGTCCCATCCCTCAGACAGGCACAGAGGCCCCTGGGCCCGGCGGGTGACAGCATCAGCATCACCAACGGCTCCAGGAACACGTTGCACGAGCTCGTCAGCATGGCCTCCCTGCGCCAGCTTACACTCTTCTTCAGCACGAAGCCCACCACGTGCGAGGTGTTGTAGGGCGCGTAGCACACCACGAACACGGCCAGCGTGGAGAAAGCGATGGCCAGCACGCGACGCTTACCTCCGGCCGGCAAGCACGAGCGGCCCACCAGCGCCACGCAGCGCAGTGTACAGAAGGCCGTGATCAGCAGCGGCAGCAGGAAGAGAAACAGCGCCATCTCTAGGCGCAGCGGCATCAGAAACTCCAGCTGCGACTCGGTGAAGTTCTCGAAGCACACCAGGCTGTTGCTGCCGTTGCCACCCACTGATGATACAAAGTAGCCGCCTTGCTCAACAGCCAGCCCCAGGCCCAGGTGCAGCAGCACCAGCGCCCACAAGATGACGCTGACCACGCAGGAGAGGCGGGCGCGGCGGTATAGCTTGTAAGTGATGGGGAAGGCAACGCTCAGGTAGCGCCCCACAGTCACGGCAGTGAGGAAGAGAGAGCTTCCATACAGCGATGAGAAGAGACAGAAGCTATAGATGGGGCACATGGCCGGGGGTAGTGCCCAGGCTTGAAGCACTGTCTCCAGGATCTTAATGGGCATCCAGGCCACCAGCGCTACGTTGGCCACACACAGGTTAAGGGCGTAGACCACGCTGGGGGTGGCGCCGTGCTTGCGGGCTTTCCGCACGTACACAAACAACACCAGCAAGTTGGAGGGCAAGCCCAGAAGGAAGGTGAAAGAGTAGATGGTCAGTGAGACAAGGTCCTCCACGGCTACCATCCTGCTCTTCTGTAGAAGACAGCCCTGTTCTTATCGATCCACTTGGGTAAGCTTTTGGTCGATCCTCAGAATTGGATGCCGAGGTAGCATTTCTTGCATGTGAGCCCCAGTGTAAGTCATTATGATCTTGGCAACACACAACAGGTTCTTCTCCCTAGGTCCAGGCTGACACTGGCTTAGAACAGGAGAGGCAGCATCACTGAAAGTCCACTGAAGAGAGTACAGAGGACAGAGAGAAAGAGAGAGAGAGAGAGAGAGAGAGAGAGAGAGCTGGCCAGCATGTGTTTACTTCGATGCACCAGACTGTAAGAGTCAAACAGGAAGGGGAGAGATAGTGAAGAGTGTATGGGCGTGAACATATCTGTGTCTATTTGTGTGTGTGTGTGTGTGTGTGTGTGCATGAGAGAGAGTGGTAGAGAGAGAGACTGAGTAGCCATGTGATTTCGTAAATACGTGGTGTGGTTAACGTTTAAGGGCATGGCTTGACGCAAGCCCAGGTTGACGATGGCCACTCGGGCGGACGTAATTGAGTAAGATGGCATTTACCTGGCAAGGAGCCGGAGGATGAATGGGCAGAGTTAGGGCGGGGGCATGAAGCCGTTTAGTTAAATGATTCAGAATAATTGGGGGTTTCAGGAAGAGATTTGGCCCTGGTTCACTTAGGCCATAAAGTCATAAAGAGCTTTGGTGGATAATCACAATGTAGGTAGTTTGTGATGAGGCAATGGCCACTGGCACGAGAGAGGATGCATCACATTTGAGCTTGTCTTGTGTGTGTGTGTGTGTGTCTATTCCAGCAAGGGAAGGTTAGGTTTGTTTGAGAAAAACCGGTTATCCACTGTGTCATACTGTAAATGGATGGATACTAGGCAGGTCAGGTGAGCTCCCTAGTTTAGTGAAATCAGAAGGAAAACCACCACAATTACCAAAACTGAGAAATGGAAACTTGAAAGAGAATAAGACAATGAAAATAGAAGAATTGTGCAAATTCAAATATGTTGTAAATGTAACAGAAAATTTAAAAACAGGTTTAAAATTAGTATTTTTTACTGTAAACAATGTAATAAAAGACCAAATAACACTTTCGGAAGCTCAGGGATCACATGAAACTGGACAGTCATAATCAATCCACATCTTTGTGTACAAAGATAACCACTTGGAGCTCAAAAAAACATTCCCATTTATCTTTAACATGGGCCCTTCAGTGCAGATCACCAACAACGCAAATAAATCCCTGACCAGCCACGATAAGGCCTAAGTGGTCCCATTTCATTTCATAACCATTAAAATATTTCAGTATCATAATATCCACTACACCATACAGTATGGGAGGATCGTGAAAAACATTTACAAACCACAAAAAGCGCAGCCTCATCCTTCTGCTTCTTACTTTATTTTCAAGATAATGCCTGACACAAACAAACACATTAGGAGACATTAAGGCCAAGAGGAAGGCAGTAAAAAGAGTTTATTATCGATGTGACTGCAAGAGAGTAAGTGTGTGTTTTTTCTGCCTATGCTTTGCCTATGTGTGTGTGTGTGTGTGTGTGTGTGTGTGTGTGTGTGTGTGTGTAGGAGAGAGAGAGAGTGTGTGTGTGTATGTGTGTGTGTGTGTGTGTGTGTGTGTGTGTGTGTGTGTGTGTGTGTGTGTGTGTGAGAGAGAGTGTGTCATTTACAATCTATTTCTGATTAAGGTTAGAGTCCAATTCCTAATGACACAATTTACGCCAGTGGAGAAAATTCATACAGCTTTCTTCCACTGACCAACTCAAACAATGAACACACTAGCCGCATAAACAACCCCATTAAAGTCATGAAAGAATGAGAGGAGTGAGACAGACATTGAAGAGCCCTTGGCCAATGTCTTTCAAAGAAAACCACACAAACCAAAACTACACACTATGGTCAGATGACATCTCAAACCACTGCGAAGAAAACAAGACACAGAAAAACTTGTGAACTTCAAACAGGATGTATTGCCATCTAGTATTACTCTTATATTGCTTTGTGTGCAATGAAAAGAGGGGATGGCTGAGGGAGGGTTTTATAATATATGCTATACGAAGAAGCGGCATTCAAACAGATGCACCAGCTTTGTGATGACTGTGATTTCTTAAGGGAGGAGGGATGGGTATCGTTATAAGGGGATGATGGGGCATTAGGCCTCAGTGAGGGTGTGTCTTCCACTGGAGTTGGTGAGAGGAACGACGGTTCCGGATGCCTGGTGGCCTGGCTTGGCCGCAGCGATACGCTGGCGGACCTCCTGGCATCGCTGCACCAGGGCCAGGGCCTCGTCCTTGCGAGACAGGTCCTCCTGCATGCGAGCCTCATGCTCCTGAAGGGCCTGGAGTGAATGTCTGAAAGGAGGGACAAAACACACACACACACACACACACACACACATACACACACACACACACACACACACACACACACACACACACACACACCACACACACACACACACACAGAACCATAAAAGACTATCACAAACCCAGTGTGCTAAGAGGACACAGAGAGAAAAAGATGGCAAACTACATTCATGTGAGTCATTAGCTTAACAATGTCAGTGTATCTGAATGGTTTCATCAAAATTGAGGAAACACTGAATGTTCAAACTGCATAGTGGGAAAGGGAGCCTAAAAGCGAGCTGATATGCCATATGCTCTTACAATACAGGCTTAATAAGCCTAACTCTCAACATAACCACAAAGCTGCCCGCATAGGATGCCAGCTATTACGCTTTCACTCTCCGTCATAAAGAGGGGTAATGGGAAGGGCAACTCACCGAGCCTGGCCCAGCGTCTGGCTCAGAGTCTGGATGGTGGCCTCCAGCTGCTTCAGTTCCTCCACCAGCCCATACTGAACCTGATTTACATTTAAAACCATGTAACTACTCCACAAATTAATCGTAATTAGACAGCTTTTTGGCAAAACAGTTTTTCAACCCATTGCCCAAGAAGTGCTTGTACCCTGCCCAACTTCAGGGGACACAAATCAGCCATGTGGAGCTACAACCATACTAATACATAAGGATTGGTGAAGTCTAAGTACATGTTATCGCAGAAGAAGAAAATAAAACTTTGACAAACACTATTTTATTGCCTGTGTGCATCAACATATTGTACTATAAATGTTTTGATGTTAGTGCCTCTAACATATTGGGCTCCGTTCCAAGGAGGCACAAGGTCTGTTTACCAATCCATGCCTGCACCTTGTAGTGTAGCCACATACTGTAATTAAAATACACAACACACAGTACCTTCCTGGTAATCTCACAGGCCAATGATACACCAATGATACATGCCAACACACATGTATAGGGTTAAGGTCTAGTAGGCTACCAGGAAAAAAGGCTAGCAAGCTACCTCATCCCAGCAAAGGTCCACTCCAGGCCTCTTGGTCCTGTTCTCCAGACGTGTGTGCGATAGCTTCAGGAAACCCTGCTTGGCATGCAGGTCCGTCTCCAGTTCGCGGATGTCCTTCTGAAGGTCTTGGATCTCATCTTTGGTCTGTGTGGGGCGTGAAGAGAATGCTTCAAGCATGCTGCTGAGGACACTAAGAACTGATACATCAGACACCGCAAAACATGTTGACACAAGCATGATCGCATAAACTAAAGCAAGTTATGCGAAAAAGGTAAGGAGATGATGAAGGAATAGAAGGGTAGGTGACCAAAGGAGCAAAATGATGTAGAGAAAAGAAGCACACAAGATAAAGAAGCATACCAGATAAAGAAGCCCACTAGATAAAAAGGCACACTAGATAAAGAAGCACACTACATAAAGAAACAAACGAGATAAAGAAGCACACTACATAAAGAAACAAACGAGATAAAGAAGCACACTACAATAAGAAACAAACGAGATAAAGATGCACACTGAATAAAGAAGCACACTAAATAGGGGCAGGATGCATGTTGCTCACAGTCTTCAGCTGCCACTCCAGCTCGTCTTTGGCCTGCTGCAGGTGATGTGTGCGTTTGCGGATGGCAAACTCCAGAGCCATCTCCTGAGACTTTATCTCATTCTGCACCTGCAGGAGGGTTTCAAAGACATTCAGGATGTTTCTTTTGCTCTCTCTAGAATTCAATCCCACATAGTTGTACAATACAGCTGATGGGGGTCGGACATATGATTCAAGGGTAATAGAGGAAGTAAAACCTATTTCTAAATGCTCCCTAAAGTACATAAATATTAGCTTGATAGTTTAAAATGAAGGTAGAGATTTCCTCTCTACTCTTCCTACCTGTGCCTGGGTGATGCGCATGCTCTCTCTGAGGGCCAGTGAGGTCTGCATCTCCTCTTTACCTCTAGTTATGTTGTAAATGCTGAAATGCTCCCACTGCAGGGGAGTACTGGTACTGCAATAAACCCAGAATAAATAAGATGTTCACTCTGAAATAGTCATATATAGCACTCATTCGTGTTACTATAAGTATTGACAAATGCCACAGTAAACAAAACTAGAATATGTATTTCCTGAAGGAAATACCAGTGCATGAAATGCAAAAGTTAAGAAAGGAAGAAAAAAGGAAAGGAAAGAAAAGTGAACAAGAATGAAAGAAGAAAGGAAAGCAGAGTGAACAAGAGTGACTATGGATAAAGACAGCAAAGTGAGAGTGAAGAGGGAAAAGTTTAAAAGAGAGAAAAAAGTAATAATAATAATAATAATAATAACAATAATTCATTTTATTTGTAACGCACTCTTCATTCAGAGGAATCTCAGAGTGCCAACATATTAGAAACTAACTATAATAATACAATAAAATAAAAATTAGTTAACATAAGCATAATAGAAAACTTTTTAACATTTTAACATAAGATTTAACACAAGGCCAGAAATGCCTTCCTGAATAAAAATGTTTTTAGTCCAGCTTTAAAGGAGTCCAGCGTCTGCGTTGCCCTTAGGTGGTCAGGGAGGCTGTTCCAAAAGCGTGGCGCTGCCGAGCAAAAGGCCCGGTCGCCCATGGTGCGGAGCTTGGTTTTGGGGACGCGGAGGAGCGAGCTGTTTGAAGACCTGAGGGTGCAGGTGGAGGTTTGGGGAGTAATTCATTCTTGCAGGTAGGGAGGTGCATGCCCATTTATGCATGTATGTGTGAGTATAAGGACTTCGTAGTCAATCCGGGAAGAGACAGGGAGCCAGTGTAGTGAGTGTAATATTGGTGTTATGTGCTCATATTTCCGGACCTTCATCAGGACCCTGGCAGCGCTGTTTTGGATGTATTGCAGCTTCTGGATGTTCTTGCCAGTGATCCCATAGAAAAGCGAATTACAATAGTCCAGTCTTGAGGAGAGGCGTGGACAAGCTTCTCTGCATCTGATAGGGTTAAAGTGGGGCGGAGTTTGGAGATGTTTCCTAGATGATAAAACGAGGTTTTGCACAGGTGTTTTATATGGTCATTAAAGGTCAGGTGAGGGTCAAACCTAACTCCGAGATTAGTGACTGTGGAGGAGAGGGGGATGACCTGGCTGTCGAAGGTGAGATGAGTTAAGGAGGATGACTGAACCTGGTGTGGAGTGCCAACAAGAAGGGCCCCAAGACAGGCGGTGAGACATGACATGGCTGCAGTGGGGCTTGGGGCAGTTTTGATATAAAGCTGTGTGTCGTCAGCATAACAGTGGAAAGACATCCCATGTCTGCTGATGACACGACCGAGGGGGAGCATGTAAATAATGAAGAGGATGGGGCTGAGGACCGACCCTTGCGGAACACCACAGGAGACAGGGAGCTGTCTGGACTTGCATCTTCCCAGTGAGACATATTCAGTTCTGCCAGAAAGGTAGGACTGAAACCACTTGAGTGCAGAGTCTGATAGTCCAATGGTGGTGTGGAGGCGCTCTAGGAGGATAGTGTGGTCCACTGTGTCAAATGCAGCAGTCAGGTCCAGGAGGATGAGGAGTGAGGGTGATCCTGCATCGGCTGTCATCAGCAGGTCATTCGTCACCCTGAGCAAAGCTGTTTCAATGCTGTGGGCTGAACGAAATCCTGATTGAAATTTTTCAAACAAGTTGTTGTGTTTGAGGTGGTCCTGAAGTTGAGAAGCAACTACCTTCTCTAACACCTTGGACTGGAAGGCAAGGTTTGAGATAGGCCTGTAGTTGGCTAGAACCTCCGGGTCCAGAGATGACAGCAACCTTGAGAGCAGGTGGGACATAGCCAGACTGAAGGGAAAGGTTAACAACTTTGGTGATGAAAGGACTGAGAGTGGGGATGTGTGACTTGAGCAGAGCAGTGGGAATGGGGTCCAGGGTACAGGTACAGGATTTCATTTTTCTGAGGATTTTCTCAACATGGCTCTCCCGAAACCTCAGCGAGATGTAGAGGAGACAGCACACTTGCAGATAAGGTGTTGGTGTCAGAGGGAAGCAGAGATGGAGAGCTGGACATCAAAGAGCGAATGTTGTTGACCTTGGATCTGAAACAGTCAATGAAGCTGTTGCATTGCTCCTCTGTAGCCTCAGTTGAAGAGGATGGTTGTGGCTTCAGGAGTTGGTTTATGGTGGTAAAAAGCTGTTTAGACTTGCCAGGGTTTTTATTAATTAAGCTTGAATAGAACTGTGAGCGAGCATCTTTAAGGGAGTTGGAATAGGCCCTTTGATGCTCACGGAAGGCCAGTTTATGGACAGTCAGCCCAGAGTGTCTGTAGCGTCGTTCCAGGACACGCCCAGCTGTTTTTATTTTCCGCAGCTCATGTGTGAACCAAGGAGCAGAGCGTGAGAAATTGACCTCACGTGTCTTGACAGGGGCATGGAGATCAAAAACACTGCTCAGGGATGTATTATAGAGCTCCACTAATTCATCCACTGATGCAGAGGCTGGGCAGGTGATGAGCTGAAGATCCATGGTCATGGTGGCTGAGTCAATGCTTTTCCAGTTCCGGAAAGACATTTGACGCTTAGGTCTAATAGTAGGCAGCATAAAAGTCAAGGCCATTGAGACCACCTTGTGGTCGGACACACCGATATCATACACCTGTAGGTTACTGATGGGAGCAGAGTCAGTGATAACCAGGTCCAGAGTGTGCCCCTTGGTGTGAGTAGGAACCTCAACATGCTGCTGCAGGCCAAGACACTCAAGCATACTCAGGGAATGTGCTGCAAACTGACAGGAGGGGTTGTCAACATAGATATTTAAATCACCAACAATGACAATGTTAGTTGACATAGTGCAGAGTGAGGTAAGCAGATCACTTATCTCAGGTAGAAAAGATGGGTTAGGTTTTGGAGGACGGTATATTAGAAGCAAGTAGAGAGATTGAGTGTAAGAAAGAGGGGTTGGAGAGGGATAGAAGAAAAACACATGGATGGAGGTTGGCGAGAGAGAGGGAATGAGTGAAAATAGGAAAGAGAATGTACTGGAGGAAGGAGATGTTAGAATGACCGATGGATGAAGTGGAATATATAGACATGGCATGGAGGAAGTAAAGAAATGGAGGGGAGGATAGAGGACTGTAAAGTCAAACAAGGCTGGCAAAAAGGTTGAAAAAAAAGTAGGAATTGATGGACAGAGTAATTGAAAGAAGAAAGGATAGAAGAGTGAACAGGAGTGGATATGGATAATGAGATAAAGAGAGAGTGAAGTGGGAAAATATTGAAAGAAGGAGAGGAAAATGAAGTGAAGAAGAGAGATGGAGTGTGAGAGAAAGTAGACCGAGAGGGATAAAGAGAAAGATAGAGAGAGAAAAAAGTAGAGTTTCGAAGTTGTCTCTTAATATTCCTAGTTATACAGTTGAATGGAGAGGGACAGAGAGAAGAGGAGCTTTGGAACCTTGGCGCAGGTGTCAGTGAAGCACAGGTGCAAGCCAGTTTAATGACCCTATTATGATGTCATAATGGCCCAATGTAAGTCAATGGGAACATTTGTATTAGTTTTTCTTTAATATCTTAAAAAGTATAAAGTTTAGAAAAATACATAGCACATGTGTCCTTAATAAGACATACGCAACAAAGTTTGAACAAAGTTTCTACGTTAAGTGGTTCAAGCTGAATTAAGCGGTAAAAATAACTAGAAAATGCATTTCCTGAAGGAAATAGTGCATGAAATGCAAAAGTTAAGAAAGGAAGAAGAAAAGAAAGAAGAGGGAAAGAAGGCAAGAAGAAAGGAAAGAAGAGTAAAAGAAGGAAAGAAGAGAGGAAGAAGGAAAGAAGAAAAGAAAGAATAGTGAAGAAAGGAAAGAAGAGTGGAAGAAGGAAAGAAGAGTGGAAGAAGGAAAGAAGAAAAGAAAGAAGAGTGGGAGAAGGAAAGAAGAGTGGAAGAAGGAAAGAAGAAAGGAAAGAAGAGTGAAGAAAGGAAAGAAGAGTGGAAGAAGGAAAGAAGAAAGGAAAGAAGAGTGGAAAAAGGAAAGAAGAATGGAAGAAGGAAAGAAGAAAGGAAAGAAGAAGAAAGGAAAGAAGAGTGGAAGAAGGAAAGAAGAGTGGAAGAAGGAAAGAAGAAAGGAAAGAAGATTGAACAAGGGTGGCTCTGGATAAAGAGAGTAAAGAGAGAGTGAAGAGGGAAAATATTGAAAGAAGGAGAGAAAATGGAGTGAAGCAAAGAGATGGAGTGTGAGAGAAAGTAGAGTGAGAGGGATAGAGAGAAAGATAAAGAGAAAAAAAGTAGAGAATGGAAGGTGTCTTTAACTGTAATGTTCCTAGTTACAGTTGAATTGAGAGGGACAGAGAGAAGAGGTTCCTTGGAATTGGCGCAGGTGTCAGTGAAGCACAGGTGCAAGCCAGTTTAAAGACCCTATTATGATGTCATAATGGCCCAATGTAAGTGATTGGGAGAAATTGCATTAGTTTTTCTTTAATATTTAAAAAACGACAAAGTTTGAACGAAGTTTCTACGTTAAGCGGTTCGAGCTGAATTAAGCGCTGAAGTCGGTAAGAAGAAGAAGAAGAAGAAGAAGAAGAAGAAGAAGAAGAAGAAGAAGAAGTATAAGAAGCCTAGGAATAACAATACAGGGCATTTCATGCACTGTAATAAGAAGCCACTTAGGAATAACAATACAGGGCATTTGTGCACTGTAATGATTCATTTGCAAACAGTCAAGATGTGATGGAAAATTCAACAGATGACAAAATTATTTTTGAGCAATGCTCAACATGTAGGAGAACAGGGGTGCTCCAAACTGTTACAAATGGATTCCCCGGCCCTGGGAGAGTTTTACCTGGAAGGTATTCTGAGAGGGTTGGGCTTCAGGGAGATCTGTGGTGACGTCACAGTGAGTGATAGGCAGGACATGTCCACATCCAGGGCATCTCTTTTGTTCTGGAGGTCAGAGGTCACCTGATGCCAGGCTTCCTGCAACAGGCTGAGAGGCACAATGGAGCATTAATGAAAATGTCACATCTCTGCTATGGGCAACCTCATAAGCTCAACCAATGAGACAACCCTTATTTTTTTCTCTGACCCCTCCCTCCATCTCACCACAGCTGTTCGAAAGACTGATCGATGCGCTGTTGCAACATGCGCTGACAGCTGTCAATCAGGTCCACGTCCTTCTTCAGCTCCACCTCCATCGGGTCACTGACCAGCTCTCCACCCCGCCGGCCTTCCCACAGGGTCAGGCACTCTATGGTGACCTCCAGAGGCAGCGCTGTGGCTGCCAGAGCAAGCTCGATCTTTTCCTTAGACTGGAACAGCATTCACAAACATTAATCACCATAACTACAGCATTCTGAAAGGGGAATTTCGACACTCTGTGCTCTTTCTATCTGAAAAAGACTATTAGGTGGCTGATAAGGTGGCTTTCATTAGGTGGATTATTAGTCAGAGAGATAATAAGGCACCTTTCAGATGCTGGATGCACTGAACAGTGAACTGGTCATTACTCAATTGAGATCTTTAAATCTGTCTTTTCTTTTAATTCACTCTTTGGTTTGCTGTTTATTCCTCATTATAGGTCTCACTAATCACCTGAGTCAGGGCATCCATCTCACTGTCGACATCCTTGGCACAAGACTCCAGTTTGCTCTTCCAGTGGGCAATGTCCTGAACCCTGTCACTCAGTCTGCGACTGCTGTCACTCTCATCCCATTTGGTCTGAACAGAAAAGACAAATCAAGACATATAGACAGACATTATAAATACACAAGAATTAAACGATATTCTCCTAATAAGCTAAATAATAAGTCAAACTGTTGTGTGAGTAATTTCAGCATCCTTTGGATAAAACAAATAGCAATCAGGTGTCCATGCATCATGGCAGCATAATTACGACCAGCCCCTTACTTTAGTAGCGGTCTGATTGCGCAGAACCAGTCCCTCCTGACGGACATCGTGGGACACCTGGCGTTGGTGTTCGGCAGTCTCAGACAACTGCTTGTTCCTGGTCTCCCAATCCAACACACTGTGGTGCAGGCCTGGCTTCATACTCAAGGTGGCCATTTTCACACCTGCTGAGCTCACAAGATACATGTACACTCATTCAATGCGTAAGATATCATGATATTTCTCAAGAAAATCTTGCTCTAATAAGCAAGTGCAATAACTCTGTTAAGTATACTAAAGTGATGAGCCAGTACTGAAAGATGTTTAAAATATTGGGATGTGTTTTAATAAGCTTCATTTTCTTAGATTTACAGCAAAACTCTAAAAACGCGTGCAGAAGAGTGTGTGCTTTGAGAATGCTGGTTTAAAAAAATTTAGCTACAGGTATGTGCAGCCCACGAAGTCCTAGGCCTACAGGTTATCTGTATTTTTGTGAAACAACTGTACACCGGTACATTTGGTCAAGTTCCAAAAATAATAGTCGACAGTGATCAAACTATTGTGCGACATGATAGATATATAATATGTTAATAACCAGTAGCCTACCCTGCCAGATTACATTAAGGTAGCATATGTTTCTTCTCCTTACTGGTAGTTTAGAACTACCCTGAAATCTCGATTAAACTAATACGTGAAAGTGAAATAATTCCTTGTGAAGCAATAGCGATGTTGGAAACGGGTGTTAGAACGGTTATGTTGTTTAAAATTATATTCACTCACCTTACGTTCTGGAATTACAAATAGAACTGTTCGTCTTTCTCTGGCCGCGAGTTTATCGCCGAGACGCGAGATGTATCCATGCCAGTGCTCGGTCGCCAGGTAACAAACAAACCAACATGTCAAGCACTCTACTTAATAATTGAAGTGCCATGACAACGGCCTCAAAAAAAACGCTGTATGCTACTGTAGTTTGAATGGTGTCACAATGCGGTTGTGTCGGTTGTTGACGTAGTATAGGGCTAAAGTCACCGTTACTTTTCCAATACATTTCCTGATAGACCCAGGCTATGCCAGGCCTATATAAGCAGAGTTCAAATAATATAAATATGGGTTAATACAATACAATATAAACCTTCATCTGGATTTGTTAAACGGCAGACTGATGCATTTATGTGCATGTAATTTCTTTGTGCACGTTATGTATTTGCTGTAAAGCACTTTGAGCTGCATTCTTTTGCATGAAAGGTGCTATATAAATAAAGTTTTATTATTATTATTATTATTATCATTATTATTATTATTATCATTTGTGGCTGGCCTTAGAACAGTCTGTTAGAACAGTCTATCTTTACACAAGGTTGTGTGGGTCCCCGTTCTAATATGGTTGTTTCTGGATTTTTGCTGATTTTGCAGCTGTTTTTCTGATTTATACCTTTGTAGTGGTATAACAGTGTGGACATCCGAGGGCAGCACTCAAGAGGGATCTTGTCAAGAGACTGAACACCTCTACTCCTGACTGCCTGATGTCCAGAAACTCAGAATAATCCTTTAGCTTTCGCCAAAATCTAACATGTTATGGTGGGCATGTGCCCACCCTTGGTCAGTGGGCGTGATGCCTCTGGATCTAGACATAACCAAAGTCAAGTTTTCTGTCTTGAGGGTAAACAGGAGCCAACAAGTTGAGAAGCTGGACTCGCAAAGAAACAATATTATAACAACAATCATCCTTTTTGGCCAGTTTTCAAGATACTGATAATAATTAGTATTATATAAAATAATGAGGACGAGGTTTAGAATGTTATGACACAGAGAACTCACATAAACTGTGTTGCAATTTGCTGTCCTGCATTCCTAGTGTAAATTGAGAGTGGTGCTGTGATTCTCCTCAGACGGGACCTGCTAGAGTCTGGGACAGAGAAACCACCTTTTCCTCTCTTAAGAGTAGAGCTGAAGAGTTAGACTGATCATACCCTTGTAAATAGATGAAAGATTGTTGTGTTTTTGACGGATTTCGTGTGAACACGACTGTTATACTTTCTTGACTTTTAGATAGAGAGAAATATGTATGGGGGTCTTTGGTCAAACATGGCATCTGCTTCCATTGAATAGCTCTCTTCCCGTACTATGAGAGCCAGGGGAAATAGGCCTGTCCGCACAACCCAGGGTCAAAGCTGACCCATTGCAAGGCTCCCCCTTTTGACAGCCGCATGCAGTCTGAACCAGAACTAAGAGGTAATTACATTTGGACAAAAGGGCCATTCCTCTGAGAAATTTCCTTTTGCCAAAAGACAGGAAACAGGAAGTTTCAGTTAACATAATTATTAATTACTCACAATTCAATGGTGTATTTGACTGTCAGACATCGTCTGCCCACTGAACAATCAGCATGGGATGTTATAAATAGGCCTCCCTACTTTTATTATGGGCTCAACGAATGTTGTTGATCATGTGCGGCTGCCACAGACATCAAAGTTGCCACATAAGTTTCATGTACGTTTCCCTTGAATAGCACAGGTGAGGCAAGCTTATTCAAATCACCTTACACTCCAAACTGAATGTGTCAAATTAACAGTCGAAGCAGGGGCGGGCTGGAACTGAGCCATGTTGTCTCAGACAACACGACACCTGCAGGATAACACAGATCAACACACATACACTTAACCCCTGGCCATAACAAAGAAATACACTCCTACATTGCTCTATTGGATCCCTTTAGATGTTGGCCTTTCTGCACATTAATAGTAATTCATTTTATACCATATATTTGGAGACCCAGTCTTGGATCTGGTCAGTCATGAAACAGGCTTTAATCTTGATACAATGGTGGCCAGCCAAGGGAGAAAGAGAGACAGGGTTCACTCAAACAGCTTCTCCTAAATCTCATTCTGTCAGCTTTTGGAACAATACAGGTTTCTATCCTGTTGGCAAAGCAAGGGGTGTCACCCCATACCTCCATCCCTTAATGCTAATTATTACCTGGGAGTCGTGGAGTCTGAGACCCATTTACTCACACAGAGCACAGGGGTGTCAGAACTCTAGCCATGATCAAATAACTCAAAATCTATGCATGAGGCTATGCCCTGGCCAGGGAGGAAGTTGAGAGCTATCTCACACCTCATGTAGGCCAGGTCCAGAATACGCATGAGAAGTTTTACATTTCACACATCTCCAAATAAAACTAACCATTACAACTAGGAATGAGATACATTGAATAATTTACTATGGCATATACAGTACTTATTAACTCTAAATGTTTAATCCTGGTTCCTTCAACATCAAGTATTTCCTACATAAGCAGAGGAATTTCACATATTTGGAGTGTTGTTTGTTTTTAATCACAGTTATTAGGCTCAGGGGAAAAAAAGATTGTTAGACAATCAAGTAATAAAATCAGCCATAGAGAATATATGATATGCTGCATACAGAACTCCATAAATATTCCTTGGAGATGTTAAGCAATACACGATCGCACAATTGCGTGAGTTACTTCCTGCGTGTATGCAGTGCAAGTCTTTGATATAGCCAGTGTAGCAGCACACAGATGTCGCTCTTCCTTTGACTACTTTCATTTCCTGTGAGTTTGAGGGTGAGATGACAAGATGCATGATTAACATCTTCTGCTAAGAATTCCAAATCTATGATTTCACAAAGTGTTATATGCTACAGTGTCTGTTGCATGTGTGTATATAACCATCAGCCTGATAGAACAGATAGAGTGCAGCAACTATGGAAAAAGCTGCTGACAAGGTTTTGCTGATGAAACCACACATAAATACTGACGTGAGTACAACCATAACAATGCCAAAGAGAAATGACCTATTATCAAGCTTACATCATTGTGCAAGATTGTGTATTGTGCAGGCCAAAATGCTTTATTGTGATGATCTTATTATCCATTATCTTCTGCTCACAGATAAAAGGCCTCTAAATGAGAGACTGGACAGCATCAAAACTCCAATGATTGGTGAGTAGTTATTTTGTTTAAACGGAAACTTTTGGTGGCTGCGGTTCAGTAGAATGTACTCTTCAGCCAGGTGTGTTTCTGTTTTGGTTTAATATCCACAGGGCTGCAGTACGTGTCAGAGTATCGGAGCCCCTCTGCCACAATTCAGCTACATTATGTGTGTCACCTGTGTGCCACAGCTTCTCTTCAGGGACAGATGATTTGTCACGTAGGCAGAATGCAACACTGTCTCAACTACCTGGTATGGCCTGCAAGGGTGGTTGAAGCACCTTTAAGATACCTGAAATCAGCACCCACGTGATGCGTGATGTTATGACCTACAGTATTAAATACTTTGCCACGTTTAAAAAAAATAAAAAAAGAAGCGCGTAAGTAAGGTACGTAGCTCTGTGCGTAGGTGTGGAACATACATATGGCAGAAACTACTCAGAAAGGCGCCAGAGAACTCGCTCCTGACTCTCCCTCTGAGGTTTCATTATGAACCTTCAATAGATGTCAGTCTATCGTTCTATAACGTCTTAAGCAACCTTTTACTTGAACCCCTGTCATATGATTGACATAATTGTCATCAAATCTGTAAAAATTTTATTGATAGAGAAATGTAAAACTCTGACTATAATCAAGTATGTATGTGGTAATCACATACCTTTGTTTCTTAAGTGCTGACTTTTCTGGCTTTGTATGTGTGCTTAAACTGGTGTGTGTAAGCAGAAGCTGGAAAGAAGTACTGGTTGTTCTTCTTTCCTACTTGTGGAACATTGTATATCCAAACATTTGCAAAAAGCATAGTAAGATGACCTTGTGGAATCCACGTGGGATCCCACCGCGTGGTTATCTCTGCCAGATAGTGCGTTGGCATTAGAGTCACGCCAATTTTCAACCTATATAAACCTTGTGTGATGTGTTTAACTTTGCTTCTCTCCTGTCTGCTAAGATGTGAGTAAGCCCGATATGCATATTGAATTAAGAGATACTTATACACAACTCGAGAGTCCGAAGTAAACTTTAATGTGAATTTTCACCTAACAGTTATGTTCGTCTTTTGATGGAGGTTTTACATAATGTATAAAGAGCATGTTATATATAATAGCAAACACTTTGTAAAACTATGTAGTATACTATTACTATCATTGAGTCTGCTTCTTCACATATTGTCCATCTTTGCAGAAGCGCCATAACTTGTTCCAGGAGATGTGCCCAGAGTATGAGAGTTTCTTTGAGATGTTACCTGTGGAAACAGTTCAGGACATTGTCGCAAAAGTGGAGAAACGATATGGGAGAGGTGTCATAAATGTAGGCATTCTGAAAGACACCTACTCTTTTCATTTCACAATGACAAAGGGAAGATTGTGAATAGTCAACTCCCTCTCTCCCTCTTTCCCTATTTCTGTCTGCCCCACACATTCATATACATAAATATCCTAATTCATCTTTGCAGAATTCTTCAGCAGGAATATCAGAGGATGTTTTTTGTTTAGGTAAAACTGTTTTAAACCCTTTTCTCTTTTACTTAAATTGCCAGGTGGTGATGAAGGAACCCTGGGAAGTACCTATCTTTAAGGACCTGGGTATGTCCCTTTTTACCTTTCAGCCTCCTTTATAAAGATTTGCTCTTATTGGTCGGTCAACTTCTGCCTGAGACTGAGCACAAAGTGTTTTATATGTAAGGCTAGAGGTTATTGTGCTGTGTTCATTTTGTCTTTGTTACAGGCCCTGTCCAAAAATTTTGTTACAGGCCATGTCCGAATTTTGCAGGGTGGCTATTACTATGGCAACAATGGAAATAAACAAAACATGCAGGGTAGACAAAACGTCAGTTATGCCGTTCCCAACAATATGGCTCTTCCAGATTCAGATTCCCTTCCCCCCCCCCCCCCCATTCATTTTCTGTCAGTGATTTGTCTCCTCTCTTATAACGTCTCTGCTATCGAGCAACTCATAGTTTGAGTGTGTGTGTCTGAGTATACAGAATACTGCATACTGCTAATACTAGTACTGCATACTACTAATACTTTTTTGAGAGAAAGAAATAATTATACATTGAACTATCGATGCTTATTGATAATGTATTAATTGAGGTATTTGTGACTGCAAGCCACAGTGGAAACAGCAGGAGTGGATCCTTTGATTTTCAATGCTGTTAAGAGGGTACCCGCTTACAACTCGACTGAAATGTTGAAACTGTTTGGCATCCTGACACTTACATTTTTACATCACCATCTCTTTTCCAAGGGAATTTTTGTTCGGTTATACAGCATAGTTTGAACACTTCAAAATTTCAGTAGATTCTCCGGGTACCATTCGACCACTATTAAATGCCTACTGAGTATTTGGACAATTTACAGATGGTGATGTACTTTTTGTGTACTATATAGTAAGTGTAGAAAAATCATGGTTGTAATACAGTGGTGTGGTGAAAATTAAGCAGTTTTGCAAAAACAAGTGTCATGAGATCCGTGTGCAGAGACAAGTGTCTTGTTAGGTCAGGTGAAAAGGCCCATGTGCAGAGGTGAGTGTCATGTTAGTTCAGGCAGAAAGCCCTGTGTGCAGAGATGAGTGTCTTGTAAGGTCAAGAAGAAAGGCCTGTTTTCGAAAACAGGCCTACAGGTGCAGACTGATGGAGACAGCCAAGCATTCATGGAGGGGTCTCGGGATAAGAGATGCAGACAAGTCAAGGACAGGCGAAGCCTCCCAAAAAGTTGTAAACAGGGTCTTTGAAACATTGGCAAGGACACCAACCTGCTCTCACAAGTCACCATTGTCTTAAAATGTTTCTCTGCAACAAGTGAGCAGAAATATTCTGATTGACTGAGCGTGGATAAAATGTATGAATTTGAGAGAATATTCTGATTGGTTCAACTTGGATACGTTTTTTTGGTTTTCGATTGGTTCAATTTGGATACGTTTTAGGGTTTTGATTGGAAAAGCATAGTGACGAAATGTACCATTTAAAATGTTAGTGCACTGTTTTTTTTTACTGAGATGGACCACCACTCCGATTGAATTAAAAGTCTGCAAGATTGAATAAACTTCAGTTAATTCCATTCGGTCTTCTGACTCTCATTGAAGTATCAACTCTAGGATTTGAAGAGGTTGTTTTCGCTTCAATATAAGGCAGTATGAGTATTCGGATGCAGCCTTAGTTCAAACTTGAATTTGACAGTTTGAAAGTGACATTCTTAATACTTAAGAGCCAATGTGTGTAAAGTAGACAATGGTAGAAGTATATTTCCCTGTTTTAAAGCCCCATTCTAGGAGAATTGGTGTTTTGTGCTACTGAGCTCCCCCTAAAGTTGCGGTGTGTAGCTCACTTTTATACCACTGTCATTAATACAAATTGCACTTCGTGACACCCTAATGGAGTGGTACACATGTATTTGTTGACAAGCTGAAGGATATGTAATCGGCAAAGATAATGTTGAAAATTATTATTGTAAAACAGTGCCGTGGTGGTCATAGAGCAGAATTGCAGCTACAATTGTCATTGGGCCTGTGTGCAGGGATGAGTATCACGTAAGGTCAAGCATCATGAAGGCCAGGGTGCAGGTGCAGGCCAGTGGAAAGTAACAAGCAGTCAGGAGGGGGGTCACTCACTCACACCCACCCACCCACACACATACACACAACCATAAACACACATACACACACATACAGACACACTTACACATAACCATTCACTCACACACACACGCACACACACACTCGCACATACGCACAAACACATGATGATGGCAGTCAAGGTCAGACCAGGCCTCCACAAAAATGATACCAAGCTAATTGGCAGGAGGGTCTATCTCCCCCAAAGCAAAAGTTCCCTCGCAACAGGTGAGCGAGAATATTCTGAGTGGCCAAAAGCGTGGATAAAATATGAGGAGATATAAGGGAATATTCTGATTGGGTGAGTGTAGATGGAGGTTGAGGATCATGACTTGCAGAAAGTGACGAATTATGAGTATAAAAAGTCAATGCATTGTATTTTTTAGTTAGAGCTGCTCCATGGACCACCACTCGATGATGAAATGTCTGCAAGGATGGAATAAAACTTCAGTTTATCGCGCTCCCGACTTCTGACTCTGACTGAAAATGTACTCTAAGATTTGCAAACAGTTGTTTTTTGGCTACAACAATAACGGCAGAAGCCAAAGAACCATTTAGGCTGATAAGGTAAAGTAATACAGATTTTAGAGTAAAAATAGAGTAAAGAATTTTACACAAATATGACTGCATAGTTGTATTTATTGTGACATCGGAGATGAATGCTAGCATAATCAAAGAATAGCAAAAAAAAAGAATGAACATTTTTAATTTTGCTCAAATACTGCTTGCAGCCGATAAACATTGTTTTCTACGCGTTTGAATGTGGAGTATGTGTAGTCTAATTACATGTTGTTGGCGACATGCTAAATATACATTGGACAGTGTAAATTATTACAAGCTAGCTGAGTTAGGTTTTCAAGGTTGCAAACTTCCAAGGCTTATTGCCGTGAGATTGACAAAGACTGAACAAACTTTTTGACGTGAGATTAATTTATTAGGATGCTAGCCTGAGACAGGACCGGTCGATGACTTTGGGCATCTGGAAAAACTACAAATCTTCGTGAGACATGGATGACATCAATAAGGTTACAGCCTACATTGAATTCTTTCATAAATAACATTGGCAGGGATATTGTGAAAACTAGTGAGTCGACAATTTCCCGAACACAGCCAAGCATCAAGCGAGCGCAGCACAAGACACAGCAAGCAGGCCAGCTCCATCTGGCAGTTCTCTTTTTCACTTCCTATCCTCCAACAACATTTTTCTTGGTTTCTTCGTCTCCTCTGCCATGGTGTCCATACAGAGAGTACTGCGCTAGCTTCCTCTTATAGCTAGCACATAGGTCTAGATGTTGTTGCTTGAGGTGGTGCCATAAAGCATTACATAGTTCTCGACGAGTTCTCGACGAGTCTATGAGTCAAATCCTGGAGAAAGACACATCTGGAATTTCTGCTACACCGCTGAGTGCCAAAGACTGTAGCTTTAAGCTCTCTGATGGAGAGTGTTCAAACTTGAACAGTCACAACTCTCCAAAAGTCAACGGCCTGGACCCTCGGGTGAACATCTGGGGCCCAGACATCCTCAAGAACCGGATTCCAAGTGTTAGTAACATTCCCACTTGTTGCAGCCTGCCAGCAAACCTATACAGATATATGGTGAGTGGTCCCTCCAGTCGGGTCCTGGAGCCTGTATAAATCTCAGCAGCAGCAGTTGTCCTGGCAATAGGATGCTCTTAATCAATAGTGATAGTTTGGTCTTAGTTTGCCCAAGGTTATAACATAGATTAATTTGTAGACATTTAGGTGATGTTTTGTGACTACAAATAGCAGTGTGGAATATCTTGACCTTAAGGTGTATACTTTGGACTGTGTGTATTGGTACTTTGCAAGTGTATAATAGATATTGATTTCCTGATTTATATTAGATGATCCAGTGTAGATGGCTCTGTATAATCTGATTCTTTCTTTATGCATGTGATTTTTTTGAATAATAAATCACAGATTGAATTTGAAGATGTGTTTTATCTGCATTACTTAATGGGGAATTTCAATTATTCTTTTACAACTGAAATATCCCAGTGGTGCTTCACTTCAGTCCAGTCCACTTCAGTTCAGTAAAACCTTTTAACTGCCTGGCTGTGTAAACGTGTGTGTGTGTGTGTCACTGGTCCACAGAAGGGCTTCCGTATCGAGACGGATGAGGACGCCAGAGAAGTGATGCAGCTCACTCAGATGTTCACGGATATCCTGCAGGACTACAGGCTTCGGAGAGAAGACAAGGGCCATTCCCATTCCCGTCCAGTTCCTGAGCAGGTCAGGTCATTTTTTATCCCATCCCCCATTACACTTCCATAGTGCAGTATTACTGGAAAACCACGAATGACACATGTCCTTAAGTCCATGTTCCCTGAATTTGGGGAGGGGAGCTTCCTGTGCTCCAAGTGCTCATTGACAGTTATAGGGTAACTGCAGTGTCAGGCATGTCACCAAGATGGGACAACTGCTCATTTAACCTTGGTTGATTACTGTCGGACTATGACAAACAAGCTCATTCTGTGGCTTCAAAGCAAATGTAAACATTTGTGCACTTCACTACTTGCAGAGGGCCAATGTTCTTTCATAAAATTTCAACTTGATCATCGGTTTACCAGAAGAAACTGTAATAATTTAATTATAACAGGCTTCTATATTGATTGACAACCCACCCACTCCCCCACCCCAGTAAGGGACCATAGCATGCCAACTGTGTCTTCTACCTGCAGGCTCCTGCAGTAAACGAAGCTCCCTCACCTGTACAAGTACTACCACCTGTGCAAGGTCCTGATCATGCTGCTGGTTCCTCTGTTTCTTCGGAGGACTCTGCAGGGCTCATGCCTGCACCTAAATTAAGGAAACACAGACAAAAGCTAAGAAGTAGAATGAAATATAGCCAGAAACCTACCCTGAAGAGGCACGTGCAGAAGGCAGAAGCAGCTGTAGTAAGTGACCGAGTTGATCTCATGAGACCGTGGTTCCCAAACTTTTCATGGCAGGCACCCCTTTGACAATGACAGAAAATGTAATTACATTTTTTATTTATTTTTTGATCAGAACTCAGAACTTGACCAATTCCGTTCTTAATTTGAGCAGTTGTTGGTTGTTTAGGGTTCTCATTCCATTTTTCTGTCCTCTGCCCGCACCCCCTTTGCTCACTTTAATGTGATCACGCACAACAGAGTAAAGATCAGTCTCCCTGTCCTGTATTAGAAAATTAATGTTTATGTTTATTAATGTTTATGTTTTTCAGTTTTTTTTTTAATACAAAATTTGAAACTTGTATGAGATTATCTATCCTCTTGATAAGATTTGTGGTTTTATCCTCCAGCCCCATGTCATACAAACCAAACGTGCTTTCTGCAATTCAGTGAGATATAGGCCTTGAGATATAGGCCTATGAGAGCTGGTTGGTAAGAGTCTAAAGTCTTCTTTAGACCATTTTCCAATTCAATGATATCAAACAATAGTATGTGAGTAAGTTTATGTACATTTACATTACATTACATATGTATATTTTTATTTGGCCATCGAAGCTTCATTTAAAGGACACTCCAAAAAGGCCACTGTGCAGACAAAACATCTGTAATTTTGTATTTTGTGTTCTGTGTATCTGTATTCGGTGTCAGTTAACCTTTTAATGTGGTTTAACAAATGGTCATACATATTATTAGACATACAGTATGCCTTTTACCACCAGTTTCATAGCGTTGGCATAAAAAAGGATCACAGGCCAAATGGTTATTAGATCATTAGACTTTTTATCATTTGTTGAATTTTAGCTCCCCCTGCAGGTCACATTACATTTCAAAGATATGCATTACATTTTGTATAATCTGATTAAGTGATTTCAATTTATTTCCTGTTCAGGGTCCCTAGTGTGTCTAGTGTAAGTGTGCCACAATTCCAACAACTTCTCTTGAGTTTTCATCCAGTCCATGATGATTAGATGAGTAGCTTTGGAAGGCTAGAAAATGTCTACATTACACATTATTATTTTGATATTAAAAGAATTACAAAAAAATACAATGTGAACACTAAAGCCACTTCATTGGCATTAATCGTATGTACATTTAATACATTGAAAGAAATCTGAGGGGGGTGAGAACAATCATGATTCTAGACAGATTCTAGACATGATTCTAGACCTTTACTCCCCAGGAAAAAAAAAACATCTCGTGTGACTACCTAATGTTCACAGGCCATGGGTAATGTTTTTGACAGGTGAGACTTCTATAAAACAGTAAGGTGCTGTAGTGGGTAACAAGTTAAGCTCAACTTGCAACAGTCACATGTAGTCCATCTCTGCTGACTCCAGGTGTTTTGTGACATGGTCCTGTATAATCCTCTCATTCACTGCATCTTTCAGATAGAAGTGAGCCCCAGGCAGCATCTGGATGGTGAAGTCTCCACTTGTTATGTCCTTCCAGGCTATGACAGGGATTAAAAGGACAATTAACTGCCTGGGGGTGTAGAGAACAGAGGCAGCAACAGTAACAAACACCTGTTTCTGATGTTTTAACCAAAAAAGGACATGTAGCTGGAGAATCACACAACCAGTCGAATCACTTGAAGTTATGCTGCATTAGTGGCTCTGCTCAAAGAATGGGTGAGAAAGGTGGGTCATGACTCGTGTGATGTGTGTGTGACCCGTGCCTCCACGTTAAGCTTATTACAGCCTCCATATGTCATGTAAAAACATCACACCCTTGCATTGTGGATCTGGGCTGCCATGGCAACGCCAGGGGTACCATCACATGACGAGCAGTCATGCGTGACAGGCAAAGGGAGCGCATTCTGACCTTTCAGATCGTGTGGCACGTCTTGCGTTCCATCGAAGCAGGAGACCGGGCAAGAGAGTAAGGGTGTCTCTGGCTGTGGACATCTGGGAAAGTTCACAAAGTTCCTCAAGTTCACACATGCTCAGTCAGTGTCAGCGGAGAGGCATGGTTAGCACTTTTCATGAATTCATTACCAGATGCCACAATTTACTTACATCTATGTTTGTACAGTGACTTTACTATATACCATATTTCCCACTACAACTTACCTATAGTTCTCAATTACGTGAAGGTCTGCCTTCAGTGAAGGAAGGAAGAGCTTCATCAACTCTGGATTGGCCAATAGATCAGGGGGCGTGCCCCCAATTGTACTCATCCATTGGAGAAACTCTTCATCTGACAGAGCACTTCTGGAGGGGGCACTGAGACGGGTCTTAGACTTGGGAAGAAGAAGTAGATTAAGTACCCAGGTAGAGACTGTACGGGACATGTGGTAAATCTTACTGGGTTCTCAAAAAACAATGCACCTGAATAAGAATGTGCCTTCTAGCGAGCAACTTACATAATGCTAGAGTGGTGGTAGCTGAACTGGTATCCAGTAGAAACTTGAAAGTAGAAATATGAGGTATCCTCCCAATGGTATAAGGTATACCCTTTTTGTTGTGTCTATAGTTCTGTGGCTGTTATTGTTTAGCTGAAGTTGTACAATATGTATATTTACACCTCATCTTTAAGCAGATAAGCTATACAAATCCACGCAAGGCCCACAATGCTAACCATCAGTAAATGTGTTCCATGATGATCTAATGTATGATTATACATCGGTAGTTGAAATGACTAATTGCCGAGTTACAGACATACATTTCATAATACATCATTCAGTCATATCTAATGATGATAATAATGACAGATCATTTAACTTTCCTTTAACCTATGCTATTAGACAATGGCTACTGCTCTTTACTCACATATGGAGCAGAAGCCCCAGAGAGGAAGATATGGATGGGCTCAATCCCGTGAGCTCTTTTTAGGAACTCAGCGAAGGCAAAGCACGACATGGAACCAAAACTGACGGGGACAACAGGAGAGGTCTTAAACAGCAGATGTCTTAAACAGCAGATCTACATACATTTACACAAATTTGAGAAAAATTGGAAATTGTGTGCAGTTAGGGAAAAAATGCTTAGGTTTCACAGCTTTTCACAATGATGTCAGAAAGGAAATGGTTATAACAGATGTGCACTACACATGTTTCTTTCTTGGTTTCTTTACTACCATGTAATGACTCACCTGTGGCCAAACAGGGCAAAAGGCTTCTCCCTGAGGACAGGCAACAATACGGTGACAACCTCCTCTACCACCTGCTGCATACTTTGGTGAAAGGGCTCTCTGGCTCGAGACTCCCTCCCAGGTAACCGAACAGAATACACTGCATGGAAGGAAGAGGCAGTTACAGCAGTTACAGCCACATAACATATGTGATAATCAAGAAGTTTTTACAATGAAGGAAATGGGCATGGACAACATGGAGCAACTATCTGTATCTGTAATACTGTGTACTTATATGTACACAATAGGTAACGCCAGCTTTAACATCAGTTTCATACTGTAATGTAAACAGGTGTGGTGACAGTAGGCATTCCACAACATTTCCTTTAACATAGACAGAAATTAAATTGAACTGAAGAAAGACCCCATGAAGTAAACCATGCATTGCTATTATGCTTAGAGGGTTGAAGTTCATAACTCCAAAATCCACTCCTACCTTCAATCGAACTCATACTGTTGCCCCATCGCGCATAGTGAATCGAGCCACCCCCAGCCCAGGGGAAACATATGAGCCTAGCCACGGCGTCTGGCCTCTTACGAAAACAGTTGATGACTTTATCCATACTCTACAACAACAAAAAACATAGAATAGAAGCGAGACGATTCACAAAGCATGGCTCAAAGGAACACTTGCATTACCAAGGACATCTGATACAAAATCTGTAGAAACAGCATGGCATAGAAACTGCTTCCAGTTACATGAGCAGGGCCATAGGAATCATAGGGACTTTGATCATCACCATGGCACCGTGCAGAGTTCACATGAATCGCAGCAAACTTACTCTGGCACTATTTCATTCAGTTAGTAAAGTTCCTTTCATTTCGTTTGGCTCGACAAAATAAACAGTAACAGTAAACAGAAATAGCCTTGATATAATTACGGGGCGAAGGTTGGTTACTGTTCTTCTGTCTATCACACTAACCGATCTCTGTTTGACAGCAACGTTTAGGATGTTTCCTGTATTTCTTCTTCTGCAGATTTGTGCGGACTTAAGGCAAAAAATGCCACGTAGCGCCACCTGGTAACAACAGATGTACAGTATGTATCTCGGTGTGTTCATACACGGTTCACGCCACTCTCCTAAACAAAGATGACATAAACTGCTTCCAATGACAAGGCCATTCTTTTCAACTTTTTCTGTGGGAATTTTTAGCTTTTCTACTGAAAGGCTTATGTAGATGGGGACTACTTTATTCAGTCTTACAAAGTTGAAGTTCAAAGACTATGGCCCATTGTATATTTTAAGACATAATCAGAACTGGCCCCTGGTACAATTAGCTGAAACCTCCCCAACCATTTACTTGGGTTTAAGAGCAAAGATTACATTAACGGATTTCAGTAGCCATTTTAGAATGGACAATGTGATGACATATTCGAACAAACCATCCTGAGTTATGAATGTGAGTTCCAGTTGAAGGCAGTGAACTGGAATGAAACTATGGCAAGTTGGTGCAAGTCAGAGTGTCTTCAATGTCAGCTTGTATCTCTGTGCTGTGGATTTGTGCAGACAAAGTGCCTTCCATTTATTTGTGCCTTATGCCTAAAGAAAGTCAGCCAGGCATCAAGGTAATACCCATATTAACAGATAATATGTGTGCATCATTGAAAGTTTTACTTCTGGCATCATTCATGTTCTGAGAAAACACATCAATTAACAGATGGACATGGGTGGATCATGTTTGACATCTGACTCCCGGAAGTGACGAGAATTTCGGAAGTTGGTATTTCCTGTAGGAATTCCCTGACGGGGAGAGGGAGAAACGCCAAACCGGTTACAGGAGCGAGAGGACCGGGAGGACTGCCGGAGATAACAGGCCCAAGACCGACTAAGGGACATTTTCGGTCTTGTGAATGCAACATTTAGTTTCCCGGCTACTCCCTCTCCTCTCTGTCACTGTGGTTTAAATCATCTAAAGCTTCGTTAGCTCGGTAGAGCCGCTTCAGCAACCGCCCAGAAATTGCCCGAGGTAGCTAACTTAGCTGGCTAACTAAACTAGCTGTAAAAAATATTTTCAGAGACTCAAGGGAGTCTGTTGGAAGGCATTGGTTGTCAGCTGGGAGCAATTACGGAACCTCGGCAGACGGAAAGAAATACGTCGGGAAGCCTGTGCCTGTTGGCAAAGACGGGGGCCGGGTGGACCTCCGGCCAAGCGGACCCCCCAAGCGGCCCGTTTTTCACACCAACGACAGAAGCCGGGGAGTCGTCTGTAGGCAGGCGTCGTGCAGTGGACCTGCGACACCGGAGCAGTAGCGTTGAGTAACGTAAAGGAAACTTAAACCGAGTTCGATCATTGAGAGCCGGGAAGTATCCGGACAGAGACCTCATGAATGGAAATCAGCACTACAGGTAACGTTAGGCTTCACGCTCACCTTTTGCATCGTCCACTAGTCACGAGAAGAAAATCAGTTCGTAAAGTTTCGGTCGTCGTTCCAGAGGCCTAAATTAGCTACATCTAGTTTAGTAATTTTGTTAATTGTGAATAGATTAACGTTCGAGTGAATTCACTTAGATGGTGTAACACCAGATGGTGTCGTTAAATGGAAATTTACACGAGTTTTCTGTACAACCAAAAAGGCACAGCAGGGCTCAATATTAGCTCTAAAAAGTGTTCGCTAAACTTGCCACCCAGGCACGAGCTCTTGGTTGTCAAATCCGACTAAATGGTTGCCATTATTGAGTTCGTATATACATACACTCGAGTGTGTATATGTATGTGTGTGTGCTAGTGGTGATTTAGACCAATTCGTATTTGAATACAATACAGTTTAAATAGCAAAGAACCATTTGTACGAAATGATAGCCACTAGGTATCTAGCTAGTTGGTCTCCTCAATTGAATTGGGGTGTTTAATCAGGGTATCTGTGCAACTTCTCTACTGGACCCCAAATACATTAACTTTAACTTTGCAGTTAATTGGTTCACATGAACACATCCTAACAACTGCCCGTTTTTAAGATGGTTCCCTAAGATAGATATATATCGAGGATAGCTAGGTTAACTGGCGTGAGACCTTTACTATGACTGTGTCATGAATTATTGTTCTATTTTAGTCACCATACTAGAAATATTTGCTGGCAGTGCTGCCTCACCTCGCAGAGGTTCACGCTCTCTATTCTGTAATGTGCCGTTTCATGTGGGAATGAAGACACATCGAATATTTACGGCTAAGTGAGAATGGCAATTGGTTATCCATTACGGATTGTAATTAATCTGACATTATTGCCTATTTCATTTGTGAAATAGACTCGAGTTAGAATTTATTTCACCATAACCGTTTCTGAAAGCGGTTTGATTGCTCACATAACAAAAGTAAGATCGAAGATCTTTGGATGTATGATGTATGTTACAGCCTAAGGTGCTACCGTCTGTCATGCTTCAAGTTAGTTACTGCAACAAACAGCCACGTTGTGAGTCCAAGTTTGTTGAGCAGCAGGCATCATTTTGACAAGTGGGGATTAGTATTATGAATTAACCGGTGGTGTAGGCTACATTACGGTGCGAAACGTAGTGCAGTGGGCCTTAGATCACGTTCGAATATCTCTGAAAAATGAATTTTATTCATGAATATCATAAAATAAACAGCGAAGATTCGGTTGCCACAAGAGGCAACCAGGGGTGATGAAATGGTTGCCACTTGTCTCAATTTGGTTGCCGCGGGCAATTGTTAATGTCGAGGGCTGCACAGATAATCGTGCCTGTTCCAGTGATTGATATGCGAACATAAATCATGAATGGTGTTTCCGGAAACTGGGCTTATCCGTTCAGGTTCAGCAAACAAATGAGTGTGGCAGTTGGTGTGGTGGTTTCCACCAGTCACCCAATGCCATGTGTGTGTGGTTTGTCTATGTTAGAATGATGGCCACGTCACTCACGTGAATGCGATTCGGCTGTCACACGCAGGGTGTTGTTCCGGCAGGTGTGCCCCCCGCAAAAGCTGTTGTCATGACAATGCCATTAAGAACACCCAGCTGGGTCTATCAGTCCGTATCATGAGACAAAATGTCAGTTCAAATACTTTGTGCAAATCATAATTTGGGATAGAACAACGCCCATAGCCTCGTCAGTCAACTCAATCCGTCCAGTTTTTAGGCACATCGTTTTCTTACCAGCTTAGACATCCCTTTCTTATGACTTTAGTGACTGCTCTTGTAAACTGGGGGCTTCAAATATTTATGGTAATGGAGGAATGGCGTGGCTCAATTGGAGTTGGAATTTGACTAAAAATGTGTCATTTGTTCAGCCCACATCTTTATACGGCCTGTACCTTTTTTTTTTTGCATAATGTTGTCTGTGTTGCGCTTTGAATTGAATTTAAATTACACTCACTCTCTGCTCAGACAGCATAGAGGAGAACCAGTGAATTTGATCTTCTTTGGCAGTTTAAAACTTGATGCACTCTATGCACCTCATGCATGCATGATCACACACCTCTGATGTAGCTGTAATCTCACTGTGAGGGGGACAAGTGCAGTACAGAGACACTGAGAGCAGATTTAAACTCAAGCAACAGCACCAGTGTTGTGGTTAATGAATATTGCCTTGAAAGGAAGGTTTTTGAAAACTTCAGTTTTCTCTCACATTTCTTTATTTTACTTTTTTCTTTTTACTTTCCATATGCTGCAGTTTGCAGGAACTGGATGTGTTGACCTTGAAACCCAGTTAAGACTGAGTAGCTTGTTCAAGGTCTATATTAAGCATCGCAACAGAGGAATCTTTGTGGATTGTACTGAAATAGTTTTGTGAGTGCGTATGAATTCAATTCACATACCTGTACTGCTTGAGAGGCTGGAATACACCTGTTCCTCCAATTCCCCCTTGCTGGTTGGAGTGATTGTGTTGCTATGGAGAGGCAGCCATCCACATAGGTGCTGTTGTCATGGTTATGCCTCAGGAGAACATGTGAGGAGGGGGAGGTAAGAGGTTTGTGTGTGTGTGGGCATTGAACATTAGTCTTCCCTCACAGTTGAGCACCTGTTCAGAGCGCACAAAAGTACCTCAGCAGACAGGTAACCTGTCTTACCAGCCCCTACTGTTCTGTTTGTGATCTTTTGTATTCTCTATGCTACAAACTATCAGCCACATGACACACATTTTAACACATGACTGAGGGCTCCCACAGGCATGGGAATCCTGGAAAAGTCATGGGGTTTTAAAATCCCATTTTCCAGGCCTGAAAAAAGTCATGCAATTCAGTACATTTCGTTTTGGAAAAGTCATGAAAGTTGATTTTGTTGTATGAAGCTCAGGTCTAATGAAATTAACTATGTTATTGTAATGTTTCGCAGTGAGATTTCCTGCAGCATGATGGCATCTACTTGAATCAACATAGCTTGACTAGACTATTAGAAAAGGAATAAAAAAAGTTTTTTTCATTTTTATACAATGACTAGGTATGCTATTTTGTGTAGTACTTGTAGAAGTTTTGCAATGTTGTCAGTGAAAATGGGTGAGAACCCCAATAACTTTGAAATATCTGTCAGTATAAACATGGAAGTAGTATTACTTGTGAAGTGACCAGAAGGAAAGAACATCAGTGTACTCAAGCTCAAACCTCGTATTCTGGTATTTACACAGGATCTGGGCCAGAGCTTTGGGTAGAGAAACAGAATGATGGGTCACAATGAGCAGCTTCCTTTTAAGGGGTGACGCAGCATAAAAGGGCCAGCCTGCAGCCTAAGTGCAGATACGAGCAGTGTTAATATGTAGCTTCTAGTGTTAACCCAAAGGTGATGAATCACCGCCATATGAACACAATGTGCTATCTGTCTCACTGCCTGCAGTAGTTGTGCTTTTCCATGTCTTCCTTGTGATTTCACTCACTCTGTCAGCGGCTTGAAGAACGTTATTTTTAGAGGTCCTAGCATCAGATTAACCTGTCTGTCTCCCTTTCTCTCTTTGTCTTTCTTTCTCTTGCCCTCTCTCCCAGCGGTGGTTCCGGCGCAGTCCCTGTTTACCGTGCCTCGGCGGCCAGGCTATGGCACCATGGGGAAGCCCATCCGGCTGCTGGCCAACTGCTTCCAGGTGGACATCCCCAAGATGGATGTCTACCTGTACGAGGTGGACATCAAGCCTGAAAAGTGCCCTCGCCGCGTCAACCGGCAAGTATCCCCCACCTCAACACAGACCTCGCCCACTCGGCCTCCTACTCTATTTCTCCTCTTCTCATTAAGATGTGTTTCTGTCTCTGACAGGCTACTAGTATTCCCTCTCTCTTTCCTTTCGCTATAATTATAGTCATTATCATCATACAGTCTGATTATTTCTAATTGCAGCTATATTGATTCTGTCTTGCGGTTATTTTACATAACGTTATGTTCGCTGTCTGATTCAACCATGCTTTGGGGAGTAGCATAATTAGCAAGCAGCAGCAGCCACACTAGAGACTAGCCACTCGACACATTTTAAGTGTGGCTGAGGGAACAAACACCAGTGCTAATTAACGGAAATGTAAGGGTTACACGTGTTATCAGTCGCTCTATTAAACACAGTGCAGTGCAGGCTAGGGACACTCAAGTGTGCAGTGTAGTTGAGTAACACGTGTGTGTGTGTGTTTGCGGTGCTGTGAACAGGGAGGTGGTGGACTCTATGGTAGAGCACTTCAAGGTCACCATCTTTGGGGACCGACGGCCAGTCTATGATGGGAAGAGGAGCATGTACACAGCCAACCCACTCCCAGTGGCATCAAGCGGAGTAAGACAAGCACACACACAAACACACACAAATATAAATGTCCTATTCAGAGCCAGTGGTCACAGCAGGGGTTCGAGAGTCACACTACCCTCTCTGCCCCATGTTGCATTGCGCAAACCCATGTTCTCATTTCAAATGCTGTGCTAGACTGCAACACTATGGTAAAGATATTGCCATAACTAACTAACTATGGTCTTCAAACTCATGTATTACTTCTCCACACTTTCAATTGCATTATGAGTGTAAACACGCCTATATTTAAATTTGTTTATTCAAGAGGCAATATAAAGATCCGTTGATGCAATAGTATAGCATTCCAGTTGGAGAGTAACATTAACGCTTTACAGAATGCTTCGTTGAGTGTGAATGAATGTGAGAAATGGAATTAAACCATGGTGTTACATACACTACAAAGTAAAACTAATGTCAACTATATATTGCCTATTTTAGTCAGTTAAAATAAAAACGTTTGCATTGTGTGGGGCTAGCAGGATCGCATATCAATTGTAGGCCACAGTATTAGGTCATATAAGTTATTGCTGCCCATGAATCGATGTTGTGTTATAGCCTGCAGACCTGCCAACCTGCACGCATTTTGTAGCCTGGATGCCAGACGAATTTAGCCACGCCCACAAATTATTTGGTCGGGAAGTTCGGTCTGGTGTCGCTCCGTTGGGGAGAAATTATCTCCTCACAAAAATCTGTGAGGAGATCTAGACCAATCAAATTGTCAGGGCGGGCTTTATACGATGATGGACAGATGATCAACCCTAACGTAATCAACCACGTCACCAAAGAGCTTTTGGGGTGAATTCGTTTTCAACAAACATGGCTGCCGTTGGAGAGCTGAAATGTGGAAATTCGAGTCTGTTTTAGAAGACATTGACAGCACATTCATTTTGAAAGAGGAACAGAGAAACGCGATCAAGGCATTTGTCGATCGAAAATATGTTTTTGCCGTCCTTCCTACGGGATCCGGTAAAAGTTTAATGTATCAGCTGGCCCCATGGTCTACGTTATGGTCATACTACGTTGCTCTGATTGGTTGTAGGCCTATCCAATTGAGCGAAGAGGCCTTTTTTTTCCTAATTCGGTTGAAACACGCCCCATAATCACAGCCCAACGGAGCGGTCTCAGACTCATATTCTGACTAGAATTATGAGTATGACATCGTCAGGCTACGCATTTTGTGTACCAACCACGCAATTCTTAGTCAAAATACGCAGGTACGAAATGCCAGCTGAAACTACGCAAAAAAAAACAAGATGCTACGACCTTGTGCCTGTGGTTCTGTAACCCTCCCCGACCCGCAATAGTACTCTCACTCACTCAACATCCACTGATACTAGTGCTACTTTATTATCCACTGAGGCGTAATGCATTGCTGAGGTACAATGGGAAGTGGGGGAGTAATAATCAAGCACATACAGTAAATGTGACCGTAATGTTAGCATATAAAACGTTAAAACATGTGTTCGGTAACTTAACGAGATGATGCATTTCAAGGGGTATATCCTTAAGATAAATTTGTATAAAAAGTTAGCCGTAGTAGCTAGCATACGATGTGATTCGCCTGGTTACGAGACGGCTACGATGTGAACAGGGGCGGCCCTAGCACATTTGGCGCTCTAGGCGAGCTTCACTACTGGCGGCCCCCCCCCCCCCCCAAATAAAATATATGTTTTTCCCCCACGAAAACGGAATTGCAACTTTCAAACGCTATTTTGCCCTGTAAGACTGCATTTCTTTCACACAAACACAACAACGATCGCGACGATGAACAAACATTAATTCAAGAACAAATCACTGAGAAAATGTCACCCCTGTGCTGGACTACGCTCCGGCCACGCCCCCTGTTCAACTGTTTATGGACACACACACACCACCACGTCATCTTCCAAATCGCCTGCAAATAATGTTTTCTTAGTCTTCTAAAAGTGAATCTAAAATGATATAACAAAAGTATGTATAATCATAATTTGTTAAATGTAGCTATTATGTAGTTATTAAGCATTTTGGTGTATTTGGACAGTCTGACATTTTTTTATTCCAAGATGCATAGCTCTTGATTAGTTGAATCATGTCTAATTAAACTGGCTAGCTCGCTCCACCTAAACTAAAGCTGTCCAAATGTGATTACTTTTTATGACACAAAATGACGCAAATTGCGGTACAGCTGAACTTGAACTGATGTTTCGACTGAATGGCAATAACAAGGAACGTCACAAGTCACTGGCTAGCTAGCGTTAGCTAACTGGCAAGATTACATATTCAATCCATACAATAGTTGACAATACAACACTTGGATTTTTACCAGTATTCCTCACTTGTTGACAAGTTGCCGTGTTTGGCTTCCTTAATGGGTGTGCTATGCAACGAGTAAGATATGTGTAGTGTTGTTGCACTGGCTATTGGCTTTATATGTGCGCCCCTATTTTAGTCTTTTTTTGTATAATGTAGAATAAATGGACATATCATTTTTTATATACCCGCCTCTGTAAAATCCTTAAAGAACTATGTGACAGGGAGTAGGAAAACTTTCAATGATAAGGTACATCTTTTCTTCTTAACTCCACTAAAGTGCCAGGGGCAATTCACGCATTGTGAACGTTTTCTTATCTGGAATTCGTTCTAGGCTAGAACAGGATTTAAGGATGTACCTTTCTCCTTGGCACGTTTCTCTTCTTCTTCCTTTCTTTTCTTCTTAAATTGCGCCCCGGATGGCTTTTGACTCTAACCAAACGCCTCACTGTGCTAGCATGTTCTGACAACACCAAGGACGTACGTACCCCTTCCGTTTTCGATTTTTGGCTCATTTTACCCTAATGTTAGATTTTTTTTTTTAAGTCAAAATATTGGTTGGAGATATAAAAGGGGGCGCAGTTTTTTGCGCCCCCCTCTGAGTGGCGCCCTAGGCGACCGCCTATACCGCCTGTAGGAAAAACCGCCCCTGGGTGTGAATAACTGATGGAGTAGGCTAATTTAGCTGCAGTAACGTTAACGCAAACGCCACGGAGAGTGTTCTAACTTTGAATCGCTCTGTTGGGGCAAAGTGCAAAGGTGTTTGACTACAGACTGCTAACGTAGCAAATAATTCCTACTATTGCAGCCAGTCAACCGACTAGCCTTGCAGGTATAAAATAATCATGACGTCAGATGACGATTTTCAGTCTCGTTACCAAAAACAAGACCCAATACAGAGCAACCTTGAGCACTGACATGATAAGCGCTTTGGTGACAAGAAAGGTGAGCATGAATGCAAAGGGGACTGTCTGTCACATGGAAGGCTTCAGTGATGCTCTGCTCAAAAAGGCCAAGTCGCCAAGCTATGAGGCAAAGCAGTCAAGAGCAAGTGCCAGTGGAAGTAGATAGATGGATACTTTAATAGGAGCTTTAATATATATATATATATATATTTATAAATATATTCTTTAGAAGTGCTAAATGATGCAAAATGTAAAGATCTCTTTTCATTTATGGAATTCTTGTCAAGAAAATATGATTGTATTGTTTTCTTCACCGCTGATTTATTATGTTGAATAACTGGATGATATGGTGAGTGGGAAATTGACCGTATGCAAAGCCCCTGCCAAACTAAAACTCCCCTGGTACTCAAAAACTTTCTTCAAGGTTGGCAGGTCTGAGCCTGTGATGAACAGCCCATACACCCTGACCATTCCCTGTGTTTGTGTGTGAGTGCAGGTGGACCTGGATGTGACTCTGCCAGGAGAGGGGGGAAAAGACCGGCCATTTAAGGTCAGCATGAAGTTCGTGGCCCCGGTGAGCTGGCACCTGCTCCATGAGGTTCTTACGGGCCGTGGGGTACCCGAGCCCCTGGAGCTCGACAAGCCCATCAACACCAACCCGGTCCACGCTGTGGATGTAGTGCTCCGACACCTGCCCTCCATGACGTGAGGCCCTCATGCACACACAGACATCTGCCCGTTTGCTGCCTTGTTACCTCGCTGCCAAAATTGGCAAATGTCTCATAATGCATAACTTTCAAGAGAAGGCATCTTATTAAGACGTTGGTTTTGAATGACATTTTAAGATAACATTTACAGTATGTTGCATGTATGATGTCAGCACACGAGAAGAATGTTAGGCTAGCTAACACAAGCTAACTTGCTAACGTTAGATAGTTGGCTGACAGACGCCACGTAAATCACATCAAACGTTATTGTTGTCCATTTCTAGTGGGGAAAAAAGCCAAACAAATTACATTTATATACAAACATGGCTGTCTGCAGAGTTAGGTCCGCCATCTTTGTTTATCTTTTCCAGTAGCTTGAGGGAGTGGCCACACAGATTTATGGGTCATAGGCAGCATCGAGGAACATTGATGCTTTCTTCAAAACCAACCATTACGGGGGTATTTTGAAGGCAGCTTAGTGAGTTCACTCAGTTTTGAGCGGTCCTTGATACCTTGCTGTCATATTAGACACCCTCCTGAGGTAGCATTTTACCCCGATTCAAACAGACCCTGGACAGACACAATAAACCAGTTCATACACACACACACACACACACAGACACTTACATAGTGCGATCACATCTCTCTTTTAGGCACACACAAATGCCAGTAAACTAGTTTAATCACACTCACACACATACACACTTAAATATTCACACATGTGTAGTGTGAAGTGTACATTCATATAGACAATTGATCTATATCATGCCTTGAGATAACTAAATCACTTTTGTCCCTCTGTGTTTGCCATCAGATATACCCCTGTGGGCCGCTCTTTCTTCTCCTCACCTGAAGGCTATGACCATCCCTTGGGAGGCGGTAGAGAGGTGTGGTTTGGCTTCCACCAGTCTGTGCGTCCTGCCATGTGGAAGATGATGCTGAACATCGATGGTGAGCACCGCCTTCAAACCCCCTTTGGTTCCTCCATCATCGGGCATCTAGTGGGCTAGCCAAAGGACATGTGCATACTATTAACCTGAAATGCTTACAGATGGGGAAAGTTCAGATTTTAAAATAACTACTCAGATGCTATGTTAGTTTCATCCATTAGTCGTTTCCCCTGCTAGTGTGTAGAAATGAGCTCGGTAGCAAGTCCAAGTGACTGACAGTAGACACAATCCTAAACTACCATCAGAACTTGGGAGAAATGAGCCTTTTCTTGAGCTGGAAGTTCTATCTATGCAGGGATTTTTCTAGGAGGTGGGTGTGGACCTGATATACCTGATAGACCACAAATATCATTAAATAGCCTTCTAAAGATGGTACAATTGTAACAAGATGTCTAACCAAGTCACACATGTTATGTAACTGTATTACTGTAAAAGTGGTAGTAACATTTCAGTTTAGAAGCAGCCCAAGTTGGGAGAAGCTTGTCCATTCTTGTCCAGAATTTTTTAGGATCTTGAAAATGTACTGCAGCTGGATTCGTCTTTGATGACCGCTGGTGTTTTTCATTATATACGGTTCCCTCATGTTGTTCTCTGTTCGGTTCTGCAGTGTCTGCCACAGCGTTCTATAAGGCCCAGCCTGTGATCCAGTTCATGTGTGAGGTCCTGGACATCCACAATATCGATGAGCAACCACGTCCGCTCACAGACTCACACAGAGTCAAGTTCACCAAAGAGATCAAAGGTGTGTGTGTGTGTGTGTGTGTGTGTGTCAAGGTTTAAATAGTTTTCCATTTTCAAATTCATCTTTATTTTGATAATTGATTGGTATTCAATCTGAATTTCACCAATGGTTTAATTAGTTTAGTTATATTAGTGTATGGTGTATATATAGTTCGTTCATAGGCCAGTAGCTTCAACAGGTGCTGCTGCTGTTCTCTCCTGTGCTTCTAGTTGCCCATTGGGAAATAAACACTTGGAAATCCAGTAGACTCCAAGCGTTGTCTCTTTCAATGTTGAATTCAAGTAAGATGAGCAAGCTAGTTAGAAAAAGTCCTGAACTAATGTTAGCTAAAAAGTCAGTTTATGCTAGGCACCACATTAGCATTTTGGGAAAGCGGGCAGACGCAATTGGGTTATTAACAGTAAACTAAAATATTATTTATGAATATATTTTATATTTAAAAAATTGATAGGCCTTCAGAGAAAGTTCAGCAGGCCTTGACGGTCTGCCACTGGGTTTAGAATAGGTCTACAGGCAAGAACACAATTAAATATTTCAACCATTTACTTCAGGCAGACAATATGACATGGGTTTTCAACATGGGCGCCTGCAGGATTCTCACTCATGGTACGCACACTCAAGAAAGTTGGCAACAGTTAAATTTCAAATCTATCGGCTTAAACATGAGATGAGAATAAATGTGCCTGGAGCTATTTGTGACCCATGTTTTTAGACAGTCAGGGCCTGTCTTTGATAATGGGTTTTGAGTTGATTATGTGAACCAGTCATAAGGGTGCTTCATCAGCTGCTGTTGACTCACACAGAGTCAGGTTCACCAAAGAGATCAAAGGAGTGCAGGCTTGTGCATGTGTGTCTGCTGCAGACGGTACATTATGAGCTGATTTGAGCGGCAGTGAACCAGAACAGATTGTGCATGCATGTCTATGACCTTAGAGAGTCAGGTTCTGTCCTTGATGATGTGAACCTGTTATAGCGGGTGCGTCATCAGCCGCTACTGTGCGTCCCTGTTAAATGACAGTTTTGTGTGTGTGTGTGTGTGTGTGTGTGCAGGTCTGAAGGTAGAAGTGACGCACTGTGGAACCATGAGGAGGAAGTATCGGGTGTGCAACGTGACCCGCCGCCCAGCCAGTCACCAAACGTGAGCATCCTAGGGGAACAGGACTGAACCCTGGGGTCAGAGAAAGCAGCTCAGAGAGGCATTAGCTTAGGAAGCTGTCTTGTACGTGATAGTTGTAGTCATGCAACATTTATGAGTCTCATTCAGTTAGTCGTATGTGCTTAAATGCTAACTTGTCACGTTATTCACCTGTGATCTGTGTCACGGTTTTGCGAAGGGACCTGACCAAAGTGACCAAAAGTATTGGTTTAGCATGCTGTAATGCCATGTACTTTCACTGTCTTATGTTAGCATGCTAGTGTACCCTCATATGGTAAAAAGCTAAAAGACATTGAAGGAAGGGTTCATTAATGGTCCCCCTGGTTCCTTAGGTTCCCCCTACAGCTGGAGAACGGGCAGACGGTGGAACGCACAGTGGCTCAGTATTTCAGAGAGAAGTACAACCTGCAGCTAAAGTACCCACACCTGCCATGTCTGCAGGTGGGCCAGGAACAGAAGCACACCTACCTGCCCCTCGAGGTGAGTCCCATCCTTCCTTCTAAAACTCTGTAGCCAACGTGATGATGCGCTCTCTAACTGTTCAATGCTTCACTCCCTTCTCTAAGCTGTCTCTTCGGTGATCTTTAAATAACAATCAAATGATCCTTATCTTAAAATATCAAATCTTTAAGAGATTTTCCCCGGACTTAGTATGGGATTTTGACATTGAAAGCTAGTGAAAGTAGAGCATGTGTACTCGTTACTATCTTGGTTTTTAATGGAATCGTGCAGTAAGGAAAGATTTTAGATGTATCCCCTATTTTCTTCAGTCTCTCGTGTTCCTTCTGTTTTAGAAAACACTTGACGTGCATTGTGTGATGTATTAAGATACTGAATTACTTATATCTCATGTACAATTCCGGTCTCCAGGTCTGTAATATTGTAGCCGGCCAGCGCTGCATAAAGAAGCTGACAGACAACCAAACATCCACCATGATCAAAGCCACAGCACGCTCAGCCCCTGACAGACAAGAGGAGATCAGTAGGCTGGTGAGTCACTCCCCCCGGTGGCTGGAGAAAGTACTGCATAGTTCATGGTCTTGGAAATGGAGAACGATATGGTGACCGTGTGCAAAATAACAGTTTCCTCTGTGTCTTACTTTGGATTTTGGGCATAATCAGAAATAAATATTTGAAATGTGCAAAGAAACAAACCCATCAGGATCGTAGGCATGAATTGTCTTAGGAGATTTCATAGAATATGATTGCATGACTACTGTCCTTGACCTACTCTTGTTTCATTCTTCTTTTATTCTTCTTGAATTATCCATCTGGCATTCATGTGATTCTTTCTCTTCTCTCGCCTCTCCTCCTCCTCCTCCTCCTTCCCTCTCCCCAGGTGCGCAGCGCCAACTACGAAGCGGACCCGTTCGTGCAGGAGTTCCAGTTCCGCGTTCGAGACGAGATGGCGGAGGTGATGGGGCGAGTCCTGCCCGCCCCCATGCTGCAGTATGGCGGCAGGGTGAGCTCCGAACACTTTATGGTACCTTCCCTTATTCAATCACGTCTTTTTGGGTTGCTGTGGGTTTGTGTGTGTGTATGAATGAATGAATGAGAAAGATAGAGAGAGAAATTCTGTTTAAATTCTTGTTCTGTCAATCTCTTCTAGTTTATGTTTTTGAGATGTCTATCATCCCTTGCGCTCTCTCTCTTTCTCTCTCTGTCTTTTTTTCTTTTCCCTCTCTCTCTCCCTTTTCACTTATTCTAGTCTTATTCTAATTTTGTTCCTGACTCTCTCTCTGTCTGTCTGTAAGTTTGCTGTGCTTTTGTTGATTTTTCAGTTTGGTGTGGGATAGGCTATGGTTTTGATTTGTGTGTGTGTACAGTGCACTCAGTTGTGAGTAGGAAGAATTTAATGTAGTCTATGTTTAATTGCCATTAGGCATTAGCCCTTTGTATAAGTTTGTTCACGTTGCGCTGTACATGCTGTACATGACCTGAGGTGCCCTCAAATTAGCAAACAAAGGCTAAATGTTTTCAAACAGGGTGTTATCGTTTGGATCCAACAATTTGGAATGTTTACACAAAAATGTTCAAATTTAAAAGTTCAAAGAAAACAGAATGTTAAACCTCGAATTTGAATTTGAAAGCACCTCTGTTTCATGTAGTGTGCTCAGGGGTGCAAACTCGTCACCTTTCGGCGAAATTCGCCGGTTTTGATCCAAAATAGGTCATTTGTGTGATTCGTGTAGATCTGCAATAAAAATATTTTTAGTGGGGGGGGGGGGGGGGTCCTCCAAGTAATCTGCGAACACAAGCTGTCATGAATATTTTTTTTCAAGCTTGTTCGTTTGGCCAACTCCATGTCACCATGACAGGCACGCTTTTTATTTCGGGTCTTCTGCCTCGATGCTGTAATAGACAGGTGTATTACAAGACATGTCTTTCGGGTGAAAGCGTTGGTTTCGAGCGGCCTTTTTAATATGGCATTTACGGTAACGTGTGACGTTGGTACGCTGCAAGAACGTTATACTATCTAACGTAGGCTAACGTGCTAATGTCAGACAGTTGGCTGACAGACGCCTCGCAAATCACATCAACTATTTTTGCTGGTTACAGTAACGGTGTTATCGGATAGTACAGTGTCTTTTTCTCGGTAACTTTTAAAAAATCTAAGCGTGAAAACGCCGAAAAATTTACATTTACTGTACATCGTCAGCCGAGTTTGGTCCGGAGTTTAGCTGCTAAAGTTATCTTCTGTCCTGTCGTTTGAAGCAAACCTTTTAGCTCTGGCATTGGTCTCCCATTATGTATTTATCTGTCACTTCACTGGATTGGAAGTCCATTTTCCAGGCTATCGCACGCCCCCTTCATTGAGGCAGAGGTTAGGTTTGCCTCCCCTATGTGCTTTTCACTGTGGTTTTATGACAGATCAGCAAGACTAAATAGCTTCTTCACATACGTGAAATACATTACATTACATTACATTACATTACCTATTATATGGATACAAACGACATATAATAAAAGTGTCTACAAATATTTCAGTGATGACAAACAATGAGAAAGCAAAAGTCATGCGCTCAACCCAGTGTGTGAGGGATTACACAATCTGAGATGAGGCGCAGCTCGTCACTGCCTCACCTCGCGAGTCGCCTCTCTGTTTGAACAGGACATGGTCAAATTCAGCGATTTTGATTATAAAAATGATCGGAATCATACAAAAAATGTATTTAAAGCAAAGATCAGTAGATACATATTAATATTTATTTTATCATTATTTGTTTTTTACTTTTCATGATGACTTTTACTTTTCATGAGGTATGTGTATGACCCGTTTTCTACTGCCGGGCGCTTCACTGCAACTGAACAAACTTACCACTCTCCTATTTCAGTTTGGTTTCAGAATGAGAGAATTTTAGGAGGAGGATGCCATTACTGTGGCTTAACTAGGAGTCAGGTGCAAATGGGCCTTGTCCTGACAAGCTAGACTCAAAGAGTATTGTAAAGGGAAAAGAATATGTGTTCCCACTCTCACAGTTTTTCAAGAACACAGAGAAGCTAGGCCATGCCTGATGCAGCCTCTATTGATTTTCTGTTTCTATAGTTGGCCCTTTTTTTTGCTTAATACCTGATGGAGATCTGTGACGTAATGTGCTTTGGTGAAGTAGACTGGAGTGGGTGGTCGGGAGGGTATTGGGGTGGGTGGTTGGGTTGGCCTGTGCCCGTGCAACATTCAACACAGGAATGTTTATGATGAAACTGTTACCAGAGCACAAAATTGTTTACAACAAAGTTATTCATAGATCTAGCCTCATCAGTTTGTTGTCAAAGTGCACCAGATTGATGCATTGAACTTTAAAATGTGCAAAATGTTCTTATATATAAAATATATTCCCCCGGGGAGCATGCCCCGGACCCTCCTAGGGGGTTCGCATCGTTGTCACCTTTTTCATCCCTGATGAGTTTGCACCCCTGGTGCTTGAGTGTTGATTGTACTTGTAATGATGCTTTCTAAGTTATGCTTGTGTGTGTGTGTGTGTGTGTGTGTGTGTGTGTGTGTGTGTGTGTGTGTGTGTGTGTGTGTGTGTGTGTGTGTGTGTGTATACACGTGTGTGCATATGCACACGCGCGCATACACGTGCATATTATCGTTATTATCTATAATTTGAATGATTGTGTGTGTGTCTTCGATCTATTATTTTAATTATGTTTTGTGAGCTGTAATGTGTGTGCATGCAGGTGGGCTTAAGCAGGTGACATGTCCTGTGTGTGTAGAATCGTACGGTGGCGACACCGAGCCATGGTGTGTGGGACATGAGAGGGAAGCAGTTCCACACTGGAGTGGAGATCAAGATGTGGGCCATCGCCTGCTTCGCCACCCAGAGACAGTGCAGGGAGGAGATCCTCAAGTAAGAATAAACACACACTCAAACACCACACTTGGGCCAGTCTTATACTTTGTGTATCCGGAGTATAACTAAGGTCTTACACACACACACACACTCTCTCTCTCAAACACCACGCTTACACACACAAAGGGGGGAACTGTGGAGAGAGGAGATACTCAAGTAAGCTCTGGCACACTCATACACCACGCTTTAAAAGTGTACCCACACACACACACACACACACACACACACTCTAAAACAGAGTACGCCGTATAGACAGCACACAACAACCCATAAAGCTTGCACACATATTTGCTCACAGACTCTTCAATGTCCACCCCAACACACAAACACAACCAAAGCTTCAAAGTATCTCTCCTCTCTGTCTCTGCCTGCAGGAGCTTTACTGACCAGCTGCGTAAGATCTCTAAGGATGCTGGGATGCCCATCCAGGGCCAGCCGTGCTTCTGTAAGTATGCACAGGGTGCCGACAGCGTGGAGCCCATGTTCCGACACCTGAAGAACACCTACGCCGGCCTGCAGCTCATCATCGTCATCCTGCCCGGAAAGACCCCTGTGTACGGTAAGGGACGCAAAGACAGGCTGCATACATAGAGACAGATGTCCACATGCAAACAAACAATTCATAGTTATCCAGCCTGGGAACATTCATACTGTATGTACAGTGGGTACAGAAAGTATTCAGACCCCTTTACATTTTTCACTCTTTGTTTCATTGCAGCCATTTGCTAAAATCGAAAAAGTTCATTTTTTTTTCCGCATTAATGTACACTCAGCAACCCATCTTGACAGAAAAAAACAGAAATGTAAACATTTTTGCAAATGAAAAAAAAGAAAGAAAAACTGAAATATCACATGGTCATAAGTATTCAGACCCTTTCCCTTTTGACACTCATATTTAACTCACATGCTGTCCATTTCTTCTGATCCTCCTTGAGATGGTTCTACTCCTTCATTGGAGTCCAGCTGTGTTTTAATTAAACTGATTGGACTTGGTTAGGAAAGGCACACACCTGTCTATATAAGACCTTACAGCTCACAGTGCATGTCAGAACAAATGAGAATCATGAGGTCGAAGGAACTGCCCAAGGAGCTCAGAGACAGAATTGTGGCAAGGCACACATCTGGCCAAGATTACAAAAGAATTTCTGCAGCACTCAAGGTTCCTAAGAGCACAGTGGCCTCCATAATCCTTAAATGGAAGAAGTATGGGATGACCAGAACTCTTCCTAGACCTGGCCGTCCAGCCAAACTGAGCAATCGTGGGAGAAGAGCCTTGGTGAGAGAGGTAAAGAAGAACCCAAAGATCACTGGCTGAGCTCCAGAGATGCAGTAGGGAGATGGGAGAAAGTTCCACAAAGTTAACTATCACTGCAGCCCTCCACCAGTCGGGGCTTTATGGCAGAGTGGCCCGATGGAAGCCTCTCCTCAGTGCAAGACATATTAAAGCCCGCATAGAGTTTGCCAAAAAACACATGGAGGACTCCCAAACTATGAGAAATAAGATTCTATGGTCTGATGAGACCAAGATTGAACTGTTTGGCGTTAATTCTAAGCGGTATGTGTGGAGAAAGCCAGGCACTGCTCATCACCTGCCCAATACAATCCCAACAGTGAAACATGGTGGTGGCAGCATCATGCTATGGGGATGTTTTTCAGCTGCAGGGACAGGACGACTGGTTGCAATTGAAGGAAAGAAGAATGCGGCCAAGTACAGAGATATCCTGGAAGAAAACCTCCTCCAGAGTGCTCAGGACCTCAGACTGGGCCGAAGGTTCACCTTCCAACAAGACAATGACCCGAAGCACACAGCTAAAATAACAAAGGAGTGGCTTCGGAACAAGTCTGTGACCATTGTTGACTGGCCCAGCCAGAGCCCTGACCTAAACCCAATTGAGCATCTCTGGAGAGACCTGAAAATGGCTGTCCACCAACGTTCACCATCCAACCTGACAGAACTGGAGAGGATCTGCAAGGAAGAATGGCAGAGGATCCCCAAATCCAGGTGTGAGAAACTTGTTGCATCATTCCCAAGAAGACTCATGGCTGTACTAGCTCAAAAGGGTGCATCTACTCAACACTGAGCAAAGGTTCTGAATACTTATGACCATGTGATATTTCAGTTTTTCTTCTTTTTTTTAAATTTGCAAAAATTTCTACATTTCGGTTTTTTTCTGTCAAGATGGGTTGCTGAGTGTACATTAATGTGGAAAAAAAACCCTTTTCGATTTTAGCAAATGGCTGCAATGAAACAAAGAGTGAAAAATGTAAAGGGGTCTGAATACTTTCCGTACCCACTGTACATTTATACATAAAGCAAATACTTGGATAAAATAGTTAAGTATTGAAATGTCGATAAAAGTCCATCTGCAATACAATTCTTTGAAAACATTTCTGATGGGAGGATAATTGCAGTATTTATGAATGAAACTTATCTGTCCATACAAATCCAAACAAGGACCAAGGTCCATACATTAAATATTCTTGACTGTGTGGAGTGTGTTTGTGAATGTGTGTGTAATACGCTGTCCTCTGTCCTTGCAGCTGAGGTGAAGCGTGTTGGGGACACTCTCCTGGGCATGGCCACCCAGTGTGTGCAGGTGAAGAACGTGGTGAAGACGTCTCCCCAGACCCTGTCCAACCTCTGCCTCAAGATCAACGTCAAGCTGGGTGGCATCAACAACATCCTGGTCCCTCACCAGCGGTAAGCCAATGAGTGAAGTACACAGTTTGATATTGAGGTAATGACTCATGTCGGCCATATTTGTTGTAATATTAATACTGGTTTTGGTAAAAAAAAAGTTTGTGTGACATCAGAGCATTTGGTAAATGGTTCACTCTTTCCACTCTCTTTTTTTCTCCTTCTGTTTCTTTGTCCTTTTATCTTGTCCTCTACCTCCTCCCTCTCTCCCCGTGCTTCCTTCTCTCTCTCTCTTTCAGGCCCTCTGTTTTCCAGCAGCCAGTGATTTTCCTCGGAGCTGATGTTACACACCCTCCTGCAGGAGATGGCAAGAAACCATCTATCGCTGCAGTAAGTCATTTAAGGCTCCCCATGATGGAGATAATTTCCAAACACTGTTAATGACTTAAGAATATAATAATCAAGTGCCTTGTATTATTAATTACCTTATATGAATCATGTACTTATGTAAGCAGGAACATGGCTTTTCTGTGTTTCTGCGTGTGTGTAACTTAGAATATTAGGTGCCACTTAGTCTGCATATGTACAAGAGCATGTTTAGACCAGAAGTGATAAGAAGGGACGAACTGTGCTTCTTCCGACCTGGCAAAACTTCCATCCTTGCCTCGGACCTCAGAAATCCACCACGTGGTTTTCCCTGCTGAACGCTCAACTTCTGTCTATATAAACCTTGTGCGATGTGTTTATCAGGGCTTCACTGTCAGCCTTGTGCTGGGAGTGAGCCCGATTGCAATTGTTGTTTGTCTAATAAATATACTTATATGCAGCTCCGGAGTCCTGAGGTAACTAGGGTGAATTTTCACCTATCACCCCATTTCTGCATGGAAATCCATGTCTGTATCCGCTCATTACAGTCTATGTGTGGCCATTATTCATAAAAACGTGTCACATCAAACAACAACCTCATTATCACTGAAAATACAGGCCCAAAAATAATATTCTTTCTTTCTTTCTTTCCTCCTTTCTTTTTTTCTTTCTCTGTTTGTGTGTTCAGGTGGTGGGTAGTATGGATGCCCACCCCAGCCGCTACTGTGCCACGGTGCGTGTTCAGCGTCCACGGCAGGAGATCATCCAGGACCTGTCCTCCATGGTGCGCGAGCTGCTCATCCAGTTCTACAAGTCCACGCGCTACAAGCCCACCCGCATCATCTTCTACCGCGATGGCGTCTCCGAGGGCCAGTTCCGACAGGTCCGAGCTTCTTCTCTCCTCCATTATTTTATCTTTTATTCCCCCCCTTTCTCCTTCTTACTTTTTATCTCATTTAATAGTATTCTCTGCATGTGTTCTACTTGCTTAAGCTGCTTGTCCCCTGTTCTTCCCCTCTGCCACTTTGTCACATTTCTATTCCTTATTGCTCAATTTGTGGTTCATTGTCTGTCACTGGTCTTTTGGTCAGTTCTTTTTTTTTCAGCTTACTTGTAGCTCTGGTCTCACTTGCTTTAGTCTTCTCTCCTGTTCTGCTCCTGATCTTGGTTACTCTGATCTTATTTGTTTCTCTAGTCTCTATTGCTCTTGTCGGATCCCCTGCGTCCCTCTTCTCTTTGACTCTGGTCCTGTCTAATGCTGTGATTTTGATTTATTTGGTCTTATGCGTTTCCTGGTCTCTGTTGCTTTGGTCTGATGTCCTGTGTCCCGTCTGCAGGTTTTGTACTACGAGCTGCTGGCCATCCGGGAGGCATGCATCAACCTGGAGAAGGAGTACCAGCCGGGCATCACCTACATTGTGGTACAGAAGCGCCACCACACACGCCTCTTCTGCGCAGACCGTAACGAGAGGGTAAGACGCCCGTTGAACTCATAAACTTTCAGTACTCGGCTTCAGTCAGTGCAACCTCCTACGCCCCAGGCACAACATCATCTTGCAGTTTTTATTATCTCCCAATATCAGGACATAAAACATAAACAGTGAAGTGGACTAGACTGAGCAGTAGACTAGACTGAGCAGTAGACATCAGCTTGATGACCGGTGTATTGGATAAGACTGAATATTGGGAATGTAGAGGAACCCTCCAAGGAAACTGCTGTAGTGAATGATACATAGAGTACACTTACAGAAGCACCATCACAAGATCCATGGTCTTTCAACTCGTATGGTTTCATCAGGTCCTTTCAGTGTAAACTTTAAACGCAACATTTATTATCCCCAAAAGATCAGGACATAAACATCAGCTTGAGGACAGGTGTGTTGGACAAGACTGAACAGTCAGAAGGTAGAGGAATGTGGAGTAGCCAAATTACCGACTGTTGTGCTGCCCTTGCATAGGGAGACCTGGACTGGCAATGCCTGTGACAGCAGTTAGCGCAACAACTGTTAACTTTGTATTGTTCAATGGATGACTTGTCCCACCCCAGCACACTTGCTGGGATCTGTGACGTCATCTGTGATGGCATTACTGGTCCAGGTCTTCCTATGTCTGTGAGTACAGGAGTGCACCACACTCTTTGTTTGCGATTTGAGGTGTCTGAGGGTCTGTGTTCTTCTCTCTCTCTCAGGTGGGCCGGAGTGGCAACATTCCTGCAGGTACCACCGTGGACACGGACATCACACACCCCTACGAGTTCGACTTTTACCTCTGCAGCCATGCCGGAATACAGGTAAAAAAACAAGCATTCGCCTACACTCATATACATGCACATATAGTAATGGCAGGAATAACAATGGCTGTGTTACACATTCAGTCTTATTCACCTACACAGACTTACACACAGCTTCACACAACTATACTGTGTTTATAGGAACGGTAGACACACACACACACACACACACACACACAAATACTCGCACACAAAAAATACATACTCACACACTCTCCTCACACCCTCTTTCAGGGTACCAGTCGCCCGTCTCACTACCATGTGCTGTGGGACGACAACTGTTTCACGGCCGACGAGTTCCAGTTGCTCACCTACCAGCTGTGCCACACCTACGTGCGCTGTACCCGCTCAGTCTCCATCCCCGCGCCAGCCTACTACGCCCACCTGGTGGCCTTCCGTGCCCGCTACCACCTGGTGGACAAGGAGCACGACAGGTGAGGAGCTCTGCCGGCAGGGCTTTTGGTTTTGTCCAAGTTTTTTTAATTGTATTCTTTGGTTGTTTTTTTTTATCTTTGGGTATGCCAAGTATGTGGTTTAGTGACAAACCTGGCTAAATTAACTCAGAGTTAGTGGTTAACGAATAGAAGAGCACTATGGTGCCATTCTCCTGGCAAAACAAAGCCTGAAGGCTCTTCTGTTAGGAGGTTTACCACTTACTCTGAATGTGTTAACTTACCCAGGTTTGTCACTAAGCCACATACTTGGAATCCCCCCCTGATCTTTGTTTGTGCTCATCTCATCTCATCTTTTCTTTGACTTTGTTTTTGTCTTCCCTCGTTTTGTTGTCCCTTGCATTTATCTTTCATCAACATTCCTTTGTTTATTGCCTTCTTTTGTTTTTTTTCCCTTCCTTTTCCTGGGCTTTACTGTCTGGTTTTTCCTCTCCAGATCGTCCGATTCCTGCCGGGCTGTCCATCTCTCTCTCTGTCTCTCTCTCTCTCTCTCTCTCTCGCACTCTTTGCCTCGTGTTCCCTTTCCATCTGTTTCTTTCACTAACTCTCCCTCTCTCTCCTGTAGTGCGGAGGGCAGCCATGTTTCGGGACAGAGTAACGGTCGTGACCCGTCAGCTCTGGCCAAAGCCGTGCAGATCCACCACGACACGCTGCGGACCATGTATTTCGCCTGAGAGTCCCAGCCTCGCCCTCCTCCGACCTCCGACTTCGCCTCCTGTCTCCCCCATCAGTCTCCTGCCGCCTGACGCCATGTAGCATCAGGTGACCCCAAGGTGATCAATCACAGGACGCCGAGCTGATGACGACGCACAGCGCAACCCAGCAGCAACATTTAGGCCCTCAGGGGGAGAGCACTGCACTGTTTATGCAATAGAGAAGCAGCCAGTCCCCTACCGCCACCCCCTCTCTCCTCTTCCCACTCTCTGTGAGTCCTCTGCAAAGACCCCCTCTGTCCTCCTCCCAGTCAATCTGAGTTCTTCTCCCTGTCAGCGGCTGACTGAGGGATGGTATGCGTGTGTGTTTGTTTGTTTGTTTGTTTTGTCTGGAGGAGGCACACATGTGGCCGAGAGTTAGCTCTGAGGGCTGGCCCATCTCTGACCAGTCAGTCCCGCGGCGATGCCTTTGTAAAGCAGTACCCCCTGTGAACACTGGCCCTCGTCTGTGCACACTCCTGCCACTGGCTCGGTGAAACGGTTTTATACTATGGTTAGTGCATTCCCTGGGATTTCACTTCTCTGTTTGTATTTTACTAAGCCTTCGCTCACACAGCAGAGCATGGTTTTCATAAATAATAATAAGCATCTTCTTGGCATGTTGTAGGCAAAAACAATTCCCAGGCAAACAAATATTTGTGGCATTTCTAGATGCCTGGGAACTCTGTCCTTCTGGCTGTGAGTTTTATTATTTTATTGTATTTTATTTTTTAGAATTTCTGAGTCGATGACGTGTTTGAGCCAGACACGAGACGTGCATGAGACAGGCGTGAGCAATGTCCTCACTGTCCTGTCAGGTCAGTGTGCTATGAGAGCCTTTAGCCTGTTTTCAAAGACATCTGGAACCCCTATGCCCTCCTGTCACCCTTCTCCTCAGCAAACACACACACACACACACACACGCACGCACGCACACATGCGCGCACATGCACTGAACTTGAGAGCCTGATGCCAAAGCCTAGCTTACCTGAAGGTTTATCTCCGGGAACTTTAAGGCTTGGGTTTCTCAGAGATTGTGTTTGGGCTTATTTGTGTGTGTTTCTGTGTGTGTGTGTGTGTGTGTGTGTGTGTGTGTGTGTGTGTGTGTCTGTCTGTGTCTGTGTGTGTGTGGGTCTGTTGAGACAGATAGTCTCCACGATGTGACGGCAGTCATGGATTTGCTGAGGTACACGTCTGGCCAGCCATGGCTGCTTGTCTCAGTAACTGAAAGCTTGCAGCTGGTCCTTACTCTACTTTAAATGCTCAGTCCTCATCTCTTGTCTCTCACCCCAACATGTGTAGGTCTGAAGTGAAGTCTCATGTTTATGTAGTTCAGCTATAAACCCAACAAAAGCAAACCCTCCTCTCGCAGTGCTCCTTTAGTGCAATAAGCCACCAGCCCGTGGCTCCTGTGTAGAATTCTGATTGGTTGGTACAGTGGATCGAGGTAAGGATGGCTTCACCTGATTGGCTTATGCAATGCTATTGTACAGAAGCAGTGGCATCTCCAAAGGGAAATTAACTGTTTGTTGTAGTAGAGACCCCCAATTGGTTGGGTGGAGAATGATGTTTGCATGTCAGGATGAATGTGATTAAGTTGGCCTGTCCTGGTTTGGGATGACTTACAGAGGAGTTACAGAGATGTGTTGTATCCAAGGAATTGAAGACCAAGTGCCTGTCAACGGGGGAGGGAAATGAATAGATTATATATATGAAATGACACCTTTTTAGATATATATTTATTTATATGGAGGCCCCAATGAAAGATAATACCTATACATGATCAAAGAGTACTATGAACATGAATTTTTTCTGAGCAGAATCAGAGAAGAAAGAAATGGCTGGATGCTGTTGTTTTTATTTTCTCCTTTTATGAAATGAATTTGTAAGGAAAAATAAAGTGAGTCGCAGAGTAAGCTTAGATAAGCTCAAGGCATTGAGGGCCTGACATGTGATCCTGTGGGGAAGGGGCTCATTCGTGCACTGTTTAGAGTACGCCTTCATATTTCAGAGGTTGCTTTGGCATTTATAATGTCATGTTTTCTCAAATGGGCATTGTCACTCTCTCTTCTCTCTATCTGTCTCTTTTCTTTCTTTCTCTTTCTTTCTTTCTTTCTTTCTTTTTTCTTTCTTTCTTTTTTTCTTTCTCTCTCTCTGCCTCTGCTTAGCTTTCCCTGAGCAGACTACAACCAATGCCTCTGTCAGTTCAGTGGTGTTCTGCTGGGACCAAACCATTGTGCCTCTCGGATGGGCGTGGGGGGGAGGATTTGCGAGTGGAAGGGTCAGAGGTGAGCACGCTACAGGTTCAGCACTCCGGTCATGTTACCTGAGGGGGAGGTGGGCGGGGAGAACGTCTCTAGAAGCTTTAGAACATCTCTAGAACCTTCGAAACGTGTCCTAAAACCTCCACTGTTTTGTCTCACTGCCTTTTTTTGCAAGAGTGTAAGTGTGTGGTACAGTAGCATGCCCTCCTAGGCTGTCCACAGCCACAGTACCAAACTAGCTGCTATTCTACATATAATAATGTACACAACAAAAACTATATTCATACTGAGAGAGAGAGCAACTGTAAAAACTAAGTATGAAAATGCAACTGCACTTAAAAGATATGTCTGCATGTGTGCGTATGTGTTTGTTTGTTTGTGTGTTTATGATGAAACACACTCTCAAGGTGCTAAGAAATGAGGTACTGTGTTCAGAGGGACCTTTTTTAAGTCTTCACAGACACCAGGAACACTGGGTTAGTGTGTGTCAGGGTCTTAACGATTGCAGTGTGTGTGTTTGTGTATGTGGAGCTCATCTCCCCCAGCTTGGTGGCAGTGTGTGTCTGTGTTCAAGGTGGCACAGAGTGTGGCCTGAATTCCCCACTACCCCCCCGGTGAGAAGAAGCCAACATGTAACCAGCACCCAACTTTACTTGAAAGGAGTGTTTACCTGGCCTGTTGAGTGCCCGTCGCGTTGTCGTCTCTAGCACTAGCCTAATAGCTAGCGCCAGGCTAGTTCATCCACTGGGGCTATGTCCTTCAACTCGTGTCCGTCTGTGAGACTTCAGAAACCGCCCTTGGAGGGTCAGGAACTCTCTCGCTCTCTCATGCTCATGCTCTTTCTCTCTCTCTCTCTCTCTCTTTCTTTCTTTCTTTCTTTCTTTCTTTCTCTCTCTCTCTCTCTCGCTCTCTCTCTCTCTCTCTCCACTCATGTTGCCATGGAAATGGCCTCTGGAGCCCAGTGGGTGGGGCATTGTATGTGAAGGGGCGGGGTATGTCTAACATGTGGGTGGAGCCTAGATGTCTCCTCCCTCCAGCTGTGATGTAACCTGGTCTCCTCAGAATCTTTTTCACTCAGAGTGGAATTATATTTCTATATTTAAAGAGAATGAAACTATGTAATGCACACCACTTATTTTTGCTAACAAAAAGAAATCGATGAAGGTAGATCAGAAATAATAATGAAACCATAATATTGAGGATGATAATAATATTAATATAAGACAATAATAGAGACTAATAATAATCAATTTAAGTAATGCAGTAGACTGTTGACACAGTTGTGTGTAGTCTTTTGGTTTGTGTGGAAGTGATGTCGTTTGTGGGAACTTGTGGGAAATAGTGTTTTCTGGGGGAAGGGAAGAGAAGGTGTCATGGTGTCACCCTTCCCCTTCCTTCTCCTTATTTACTTCCCTTCTCCTTTCTGTGATTTTATTTTTGCTCCATTTCCAAAAACAGAACGCTACAAAAGCTTTTAACGTGAGAACCTTCCTCTATGGAAGACAGAGAAACCAGGAGATAGAATAGCAAGGAAATGATGTCAGTGTTATCTTCTGACCGAAGCTAGAGGTCATCACCAGTCATTTTGCCTGGTTTGCAAAAAAACATGCAGTAATTGCCTCATAAATATTTTTGAGAATTTTCTAGAGAAGACATGAATGTATTGTCTTTTGGTCGCTGACTGGCATGCTTAAATGAAGCAAGGACATATTTATATCGACAAAAATTGCTTTGTTGTGGTCCATTTGATGTTACACCTGCATGTCTGCTCAACCTAGCTTTCAAAGATCCAGAATGTATTAGTGATGCAGTTGCTGTAGCAACCTGTGGCATCCTTGCCCTTTGTGCCTCTGACATGATTTCCTGCTTTAGTTCTGTCTCCTCCTCTGTCCTTTTTTTTTTTTTTTCATCTGAAGTTGAAGAGAGGAGGGAGGAGAAGGATAATCCTGAAAGTGAGTAGTCAGTAGAATGTGCCTTTCCTGATGGTGCTGAAAACAAAAAAAAATATTAATCCAAGAAAAAAATGCTTTTACTCAAAAATGTTTAAAGGGGCAAAAAAAAAGAGCCTTGTCTACATGGATGATGAGTATATATTGATATATGATATTCTGTATAGTGTGTGTGTGTGTGTGTGTGTGTGTATGTATGTATGTGAGTTTACGAGTATACGAGAGACTGGTGTACCTCTTTATATGCCAAGAACACATTGATATGCGGATCATCTTTGAGGTGTCAGGACCAACCGTACTTGTAGGCAGGTGGGCACTTGTATAGCACAACCCACACAGCTGGGCATCAGCCCGGTCAGACGGCTCTCTGTGTGCAGAGACAGCCAAACACATGCAGAAGGAACATCAAACTCTGTGAACTCTTCCTTTATTTGGCTTCCCATTGGCTGGTTAAGACACCCTTTGTGGTAGTGAAAGTAGCTGAAGAGGGATCTCCTTCTCTTTTAAGCATCACAACTCAACTAAGAAAATCTGTGTGTGTGTGTGTGTGTGTCACACTGGTGTCCGCCTACCTTAAACGCGCAGTCTGTGATTCTAATCCAATAATTTTTGGGGAAAATTCAGTTCATTACTCGTCACGGCTCCTTTAGCTGTCCGTTCACTGTGTGCGCTCCAATAAACTACGGTGTACGCAGCCCTGTGTCTATAAATGGGAAACAAACAATTGCAGCCAATCAGCACGTTGCTCTGGGAGCACGGAAGGGAGGAGGTGTAATTTGATTGGCTGTTAAGCTCAGATATCAACAACCTCTCGCCAGAATCGTGGACTGCATCGGAAGGTCAACTCCAGACATCTCCAAACCCTGCACCTCAGCTGACCGTGATTTGCTGCATATTAATAAATAAAGAGGGATAATAACAGTTAAATACTGCTTTGATCACAGTATGATGCGCTGAATCGCCTGCCTGATCATGAAAAAATGTCCTATTTTAGAAATATATATGTAAAGATTGTTTTGTTGTTGTTTTGTCTTAACACTTATCTGACTTTGGTCTTTCCTTGAGCCTTTTATTTGGTTGTCCTATTTAATTGTTATTTTAATTAAAATATATATGTAAACAAAATGTTTTTCCCAGTTTTGCTCTTTTCTCTCTAAGGTGTCTGATGAATATCCTCTAGAGGTGTTCTCGGTATTGTATGCCCTTTACCACTGGATATACACAGAACCTTGTGAATATTGATAAAGTAACAATTATCAAGTATACGTTTGATGGTTTATGAATGAACATTGCGCTAAAGACCAACTTTTTTAACTACTGTGATATCAACATCCTTGTTTTAACTAAACATATCCAAGCCTGCAGCCAAAGTTTTTCAAATCTCAAAAGTGTTATCTACACTCTTCTTTAAAGCAGCAATACAGAGTTTTGTTCCAAAACGAGTATGCTAACTACCTAAAAGGCATGCAAAACCTTGCAAACACCACCAACAGCCCAGCTGACACTGATAGAAGCTTGCCAACACACTAACTGGTGTCTTTTGGCAGTTGAGCTGGCAATGTCATGGCTGTGAAAGCTTTTCTTCCATGTTTACAGGGTGTACCAGCCCGTTACACAGAACTACATAGGACATATCCTGGATGGCTAGTGGGGAAGACACAGGTGTTTATCTGTCCTTCACATGACCATATGCTATCAAAATGAATTTGAGGATGTTACCAAAACTAGTTGCCTATAAAACCATATCTCAAAAAGTGTCAAATTGTTGCATAGTGTTACTTTAAGTAATGGAATTATATTGGTGAAATCAGAGAAAACATTTTAAAGAAATTGTAGCTTTTAGCATCATATTTGACTAAAGTCAACAGTGATATTAATTAACAAAAATCGGTGCACAGAAATTACCCCAGAGCTGTTATGGTATAAATATTTATTTTATTTATTTAACAAGAATTTACAGTAGATTATGTGACAAAACAGTATGAAATTTGAAAGAATGTTAAATCATATTGATGATTCACCTGAAACATGTTTTCAAATGTCAACTGTAACGAATGGATTAAGATGAAATCAAAAGATAATTTCCCACTCTCGATAAGTACATTGATTTCAGCAACAGCTTGACCCAAATAAATATCAACAGAAACGTGTTATGTCTGATGTGCCCAAATAAATATCAGTGCTTACACTGCAACAGTTCTATTTACATGTGAAAATATGCCTTGGGCCTCTGAACAAGATCAAAACAAATAGGCCTGTATGGTTTAAAAGGCCTCAACACAAGAATCTCATCTTTTTTGTTTCCTGTCCTATTCTGGCCACTAGCTTTACCTCTTAAATACAGTTCAGTGCATATTCTTCATAGTGTGCATGGATAGTTTTCACATCTTTTCCACATGGCACACAATACCAACCAGAAAAGGGTTGGCTAGTTAAAGAAATTAAAGGAAGATGAGACCAATGGATTGTGAGAATTGTAGGATATGGAGGGCATGGAAGAGATACAACACTAAACCCTGGAGGATCTAGTAACAGCCTATCAGGTCAAACTCATCTTTACTGTGGTCCTTTGGCAATTACTACTGAGGGGACACACTGGGTTCCTACTTATGGGACCTGTCCTGGCGGGGCTGTGGATCTTCAGGGTCCACGTCTGGGCTGAGGATATCGGCCATTACAAAGGAGTCTTCGGAGCGCGTGCTGACGCGCAGGGGGGCCAGCCGACGGATCTGGCTGGGCGTCCAGGGTAGGCGTCGCTGAGCTCGCTGGGAAGCCACCACCGTCCCATCCGTCTCGGGCTGGTTCAGCCACGGTGGGGCGTGCATCGGAGGGGGCGTGTCCATCTCCGGCATAAAGGCGGGGTTCTCAATCCCAGCTAGAGAGCACAGAAATGTTAAAAAAGTTGGTCTAGTCTTTTATTGATAGTCCATTCATGTGTAATATTTTCACATTAAGTATTTTTTTTCAATACAGAATTACAGACATAGATGGTCCTCTTCATTATCTATTTTAAAAGTCCTAAATTGCTGCATGAATCTCATGTAACATGAGTTTTGCAGGCTAAGAGTTGCCTTGCACATGCTTTTTCAACTGACTCCATGTTTGTGTGATATTTATTTGTGATGCCCTCAGCCAGTGAGAACTCACTGTTTCACAGTTTGGGTGCTTTCGTATGTGTCTGTGGCGGGGGATTGTACCTCCAACAGTGTAGGGTGTCCTGAAGGAGTATCCTCCTGCAGTAGCCCCCTCGCCTCCAGAGGCACTGTCCGAGGCTGAGGCTGAGGCTGAGAACTCAAAATCTGCTCCACCGAAAAAAAAGAGAGATGGTGACTTGAAAGAGTGACAAGCATGATCGCTAGTTGGCTAACAAACTATAAACAGAAGATCAGTCTCACCTTCATCGCCATATGGATGGCTTCTGCTTCTATCTGTGGGCTTGCCATTGGCCATCTGCAAAGAGATCACATTCCTGTAACTTGTGTGGTATAGACACAAAAAAAAATTAAATACATTTGATTTAAAGGATTTTACAAAAGACCAGGGAGATTCAAGATATATTTGAAATTCTTTGTTCTTCACACAATGGCTCTTTGGATTCTTACCAGTAGCAGACAAGTAAAAGACAAGGAAGTTCTTTGGGTGACCTCTGACCTTTTGTTGTCGCTCCTTCTGAGGGTGCTTGGTGATGACCTTGCCAGGTGCGACGCCCATCTTGGTGGACTTGAAGGACTCCAGGCGACTCCTCATGGTCCTCTGGAAGATCTCCTGCACTTCATCCTCACTCTGGTTAATGCTGAAGTTGCTCCTGCTGTACTTGTGACGGTGCTGATTGGACCACAGAAAGAGGCAGAGAGTAAAGAGTCGTTTCACTCTTGCGTGTCAGTATTTGCAGACTGCTGGCATTATTATTTTTTAAATTTGGGTCAAAATAATAATTAATAACATAGAGAAGAGTGAAATATATGTGTGTGTCTATACGTGTGAGAGAGTCTGTGTGTGTGTGTTTGTGTGTGTGTGTGTGTGTTTTGTTGTCCATACATGTTTCCTGCTCCTGTACAGATGCTCCTGCAGCAGGTGATGGGCGTCCACACCGCCCCTCATGCCCTGTAGGTCCTGCTCGTGCATGTCCAGAGACACAGATGGCACAGGGTCCCGCCTGACAGAGCCAGAAGCAAACCTCAGACACACACACAGACGACTGCCATCTACCTCAGATTCCTTTGTGAATTAACATATTAAATATTACAACATTTAACATCACATGGACTAAAACATTCAAATAAAATATAGAAATTAAAAAAAGTAAAAAAAAAAAACCATAGCATTCATTGGGGATGGTTATGTGGGCTGGATGTCTGATTTATTGATCAACAGCATAGGCTTGCCCTGTTCAATAGCGGATGGCCCTGTCAGTCAGTAGTTCATATGTTTCTGCTGTTGTAGCCTGACATTTGCGCTTTGTCCCGCGTGTTCATGTCATGCCAGTTGATGTCATCCTTCATGTCATTAACTTTTAGTGCAGTATGGAGTAGTTTAGAGTGATAACACTCCTATCAGGGTACCATCAAAGACAGGGCTCTCCAATAAGCCATGCAGTAGTGCATTCTTCTACTCACATGAAGGAAATCACCGGCACGTGATCTGTCCCGCTGTGCTCTGTGTCCACCATGATGTCTGGCATCATGTCCTCGACGTCTGTGCCAAACTTTTTCTTGAAGTCCACCTGGACATCATCCTCTTTCTTCAGGAAGGCCAGAGAGCCCCTGCGTTCACCCTGTGACCAGCAGAGAGAGCTGTTACCAATTAGCTTACAGTTGTGTGACAAAAGCTGTCACTGTGGTTGAGTGTGAGTGTATGCTCGGACTGCAATACGATGAGCTACTTGGTGACGCAGTCAGAGTGCATGGATATGAACCCAGAGGCCTGTGTTAAAGGCTAGGGGAGGTTATCGCTCTCCCTTTGCTACAAACCGACTTATTTTCAATAACGTTAAAAACACTAGACTAGATATCTCTGTTCTCAATTATGTAACAAAGTTTGTCAAGTTTGTGAAGCAGGTTGGTTCGCAGAAATCAAGCTAGGCCTGTGAAAAGCATCTTAAGAACAATACCTACTGCAAATATAGAATATAAAGAGTACGTAATGTTAAAAATGAAGAAGATTAGCTCCACAAAATTATTTTAATCTCATCTCTGTATTATTTCACCTCTGTGATATAGTTCATGGCATCCTCCAGGTTGAGCTTGTGGAAAATGCCAAAGAGTTGGTCTTTGGACTTCCTAGGTTTGGGCTTCATCAGTAACCAGCTGATGTAGTTCCTCTCAAAGCGTTTCCACCTGATGGAGAGAACACGTTCTAACAACTTGATTTTTTTCCTCTTCATGCTGCATTTCATTACATTACAAATGCAAACTTTGGACAGCTGTAGGAAACCCCTCAACATGATATTTTTGTTCTGTTTCTTTGACAAGCTTACCCTCTGGTCCACCATTTGTCTCCGATTCGTCCACAGATGTCTTCAACTGCACACAGGATGTGATCAAAAGCCTAGGAATTCACACAGAATGTGAGTAAGGAAGGATACTAGCCTACCAAATAATCTCCTGATCTCAGAACAGCATACATGACTCTTTGTGTCATGCTCTAATCTAGACATCAGATAGTGTATGATATTAATCTGGAGTTTCCTTGTTTGTACTTGAAATTTCAAAGATATTATCTAGCTCTTTCTCTGAGGGCATTATGGCATTTAGCATCTGATTTCTCTCGATTTTTAGCAATTGTGATTCCTTGTGTTTCTTTGTGTTGTGGATCTCACTCTGTACATCCATATGCACGTTTTCTTATCCTATATATGAGATGTATGGTACATCGTATAGACTCACCCTGTTGTTAACTTTCTCCACCAACTTGATTTCTGTCTCTGCCGCCCTCTTCACCTTCAACCACTGCACCAGGGGCTTCATGGTGACTCCCTAAGCAACAGGAGACAATTACACTCATCAATCAGAGAAACGACTCACACACGCATGCCGACTTGGTGAGGGACTCACAACAGGGACTCACAACAGGTGTTTATTTTCAATTTGCAGTGTTATCACAATGTTATCAGTGCAAATATTAGGTTTGATTCTGTGACCTTGATATTGTCATGCGTCTTTTACTGAGTGGCAGAAATCAGTGTGTCGGGAGTTCCGGTCGTCGTGAACATGGAGTAGACGCATTTACTTCACGCTCCCACCTACTTTATAAATGTATATAATTTAGCCCCTTTTTCCTACCCTACGAATACTCACTTACAACTTTTAACCCCTAATAATCGTTCCTGTGAGAAGATGGCCACGAAAAACAGCAGAAATAAAGAAAGAAAGGAAGACACTACTGCCAAGGATAGCGTAGCTGCTGGCCGTTCTGATATGGACACCATAGCCGCCATGTTAGAAGAACATAGAGCGGCCCTTTCGACTGAATTCAGATCTGCTTTCTCAACCCTCGAGACCAAACTAGACACGATGCAATCAAAAGTAGATGACCAGGACATTCGTTTGCTATCTCTTGAGGCCAATGCCAATGCGGTCAGCGATAGCATTAGGGAATTGGTAACTAGCTGCTCAGCCCTAGCCAACGACAATGCTAAGCTACAGGCAAAGGTGGTGGATTTGGAGGGACGTAGCAGAAGGAATAACATACGTATCATTGGCCTACCTGAGTCAGTCGAGGGCTCACGTCCCACAGAATTCTTTGCTGGGCTACTGGTGGAGGTGTTGGGGGAAAATGTCCTGCCTTCAACACCAGATTTAGACCGTGCTCATCGTGCCCTCACCGCTAAGCCAAAACCAGAGGATAAACCCCGATCAGTTGTCATTTGCTTTCACAAGTTCCAAGTTCGTGATCGAGTGATACGTGAATCCCGCAAGATGAGAGGTAAACTCCAGTATCGTGGCAATCCAATTCATATTTTTGAGGATTACAGTCCGGATGTTTTGAATCAGCGATCTGAATACCGAGATGTCATGAAGGATCTCTACAACCTTGGCCTCAAACCTACTCTGCACTACCCAGCTAAGCTGTTTGTCACGCTTGATAAAGGCAAGAAACGGCTATTCTCTCCCCAAGAGGCTCAAGAGCTTGTGTCTTCGTTAAAACGTCCACGGCCGAACGAGTAGATGGACAGCATGGATACAGAGATTTCAACAGCCATACCACATCACAGACTTTAGGCGACGAGATCCAACGTGTGCTGTCAACCATACGATCTGTGAGTTTCTGACTAGACGTGAGTTAAAGTGGACAGCAGTTTTTTTTATGTAGCTTGCTATGCTAACTGTCTACTAAGCTTAACGTCATGCCTGTACCTTGGCTGCTTACATTTTCCTTTCTGATGTTATCGCTAATGGTTCTTTAGAAGTGAATGATATTATGGTGAACGATATTTTGTGTGGTTATAGCCATCAGCATATATGTTGTCACTTTAAAAAATAGGCTAAAACTTTTTTTTTCTTTTTTTTTTCTACCTACTATTATTAGCCTCCTGAGGCATTGGCTTTACCGTAACACTATCTGAAGGGGTAGCGTCTAAAATGTGTAGTGTGTTAACAAAGAGTTTATTGTAACATTATTGTTTTGTTGTTACTGTTATAAAGTAGGAAGGGGCAGACCTATAGCCTGGTGGGTTGCGAGTTCGAGACATGAGAGCCCACGAGATGCCATGCAGCAGCAGGAGCTACCTCGGTGGTAGTCTCCAGGCTATGGGGGGGAGGGGGGTGGGTTATGGGTTTCATTTTCATTTTATTTTTATTTGCCAGCTGATATATATATCTTTAGTTTTTCTCTTGACAGTGTATATTTACTTTGCTTTACAAAACTAGATAATAGCACATCATAATTCTACAACTCAGGTGCATGGAAGTGGCTATAAGTTTGTCAGTTGGAATGTGAGGGGTCTTGGTCATGTTATGAAACGTGCTAAAGTATTTGCATATCTGAAATCCTTGTCTGCAGACATAATGTTTCTGCAGGAAACACACATTAAACATACCACCAAAGGTAAACTTAAGGTCAGTTGGGTAGACCAACAGTATGAAGCAAATTTTACTACTAAAGCTAGGGGGGTGGCGATCCTAATTAGAAAAAATGTCCCTTTCATTAAGTCCTCTACAATTAATGACCCCAATGGTAGGTTTCTAGTAGTGACTGGAACCCTAAACTCTGTGCCAATAACACTTGTCAACCTTTATGCACCTAATTTTGACGACCCAGACTTCTTTCAGAAGGTCTTTAATTTGATTCCAGACATCTCCAGTACTAATATTATACTAGGGGGGGACTTTAACTGCGTGTTAGACCCTCTTCTGGATAAACAGTTTTCCAAATCCCTTCAAAAATCAAACTCCTGTATTCGCCTAAATACTTTGGCTGACAATCTCAACCTAGTTGACATATGGAGGCTTAAGCATCCAACAGTGAGGGACTATTCTTTCTTCTCTCCAGTTCATAAGTCATACTCCCGTATTGATTATTTTTTACTGGACTCAAAACTGTTATCGACTGTGGAAACTGTAACATACCAACCTATTGTAATATCAGATCATGCTCCATTGTCCATGGTACTTAAAATAGGGGTAGGTAGAGCTGGACGCAATCATTGGCGCTTTGACCCCACACTATTAGCAGACGAACAGTTTACTAACCACCTTCAAGAACAGATTTCTCACTTTATCACAGAGAATGACACTGGTGACGTCAATGACTCCATCCTGTGGGAAACACTGAAGGCTGTCATCAGGGGCCATGTCATAGCTTATGTCTCCAGTAAAAGGAAAATTGAAGGCAGTAGACTAAAAGCTATAGAACGTGACCTATCTCTTCAAGAAGATTCATATAAGAATAATCCCAATGACGCCACTCTAGAGACAATCACCAACTTAAAATATGAATATAATACTATACTTTCTCAAAGAGTTGGCTCACTACTTGCTAAAACACAACAAAAATATTTTGAATTGGGTGACAAGCCTCACAGACTTCTTGCAAGACAGCTGCGACATTCACAGGCTACACGCGCCATTCACAAAATAAGAGACAAACAGGGTAACCTCACAACTGATCCAGTCAAAATAAACAAGGCCTTTGCATCATTTTATGAGGACCTGTACCAGTCTAAAGTCAAATCCACGGATCCACAGATAATGAATCACTTTTTAGAGAACAGCCAGCTCCCTACACTAGACGAAACAGCAGCTAAGGCAATGGATGCCGTCATAACGTTGGAGGAGATTGTAACAGCTATTTCTCAATTCCCTAACAACAAAGCCGGTGGCCCGGATGGGTTTACCATTGAATTTTTTAAGAGATACTCATCTAGACTCGCCCCTTTGCTTTTGCGCATGTTCACCCATGCTAAGGAAACTTCAGTACTACCCCCCACACTTTACAATGCAAACATTGCTTTGATCCTCAAAAAAGACAGGGATCCGTTGGATATGTCATCATATCGTCCAATATCTCTTCTCCAGATGGAGACAAAAATACTCAGCAAAGTGTTGGCCAATAGAATGTGTAAATACATAGCCAGCTTAATAGACCCGGACCAGACTGGCTTTGTCCCGGGTAGACATATATATTTCAACCTACGTCGTCTTTTCAACATCATTTACCAGAAACAAAAGGATGAGTCTGTGGTTATCGCATTGGATGCCGAGAAGGCTTTTGATTACATTGAATGGAGGTACATGTTGACTGCCCTGAAATACTTTGGCTTTGGCCTAGAGTTTATTAAATGGATTGAGATCATCTATGCTCAACCTAAAGCTTCAATTCTCACTAACGGTGACATCTCACAACCATTCCATCTCCATAGGGGTGTTCGTCAGGGATGCTCTTGTTCACCCTATCTATTTAATCTAGCCATTGAGGCTCTAGCTAGTCAAATTAGGTTGAACAGGGACATTGCTCCAATTAAAATTCACAATATAGAGAATAAGATATCCCTATTTGCGGACGACATCACACTATTTATGTCACACCCCAAATCATCCATTCCACCTTTACTACAGCTAATTGATACTTTTAGCAGTTTTTCTGGCTATAAAATCAACTGGGGAAAAAGTGAACTTATGCCTATATCAGACAAAGTAGACCTAAACTTTCTACGCACCACTCCTTTTAAAATGACAAGAGACCAATTCAGAACTTGGGTATCATTGCAACAAGGGAGCATGGGAAACTCCTCAGCAGCAACTGGGATTCTAAAATACAACAGTTAAATCAGAATATCCAATTTTGGAACACTCTGCCCATTTCTATGGTGGGTCGCATTAACGCCATAAAAATGGTTGTCCTCCCTAGATTTCTATACATCTTCCAAAATATCCCTGTCTTCATTCCCCTCTATTATTTTAAAAAGCTGGACACTATCATATCTGCCTTTATATGGAACAATAAAAAAGCCAGAATATCCAAAAAACACCTAGGGAAGTGTAGGGCAGAAGGTGGTTTTGGGTTGCCAAACTTTAAGCTATACTATTGGGGCGCTAATCTGAATGCGCTACTACACTGGCAAAATGGTATGCCAACAGTCAGTAGTCAAGGGGCGTGCCCTCATGGCTCCAGATAGAAATATCCGCATGTGGTGCCACCTCCCTCCCAGCACTTCTTAATAACCCGGCGAAACAAAAACACCTCCCTATATAAACAACCCTGTTATCCTTCACTCCTTAAGAATCTGGAAACAAATTCAATCTTTTCTTGATTTACCCAAAGTCTACATAGACAGTCCAATTTGTCACAACCATGCTTTCACACCTGCTTTGATGGATCCAGCCTTTTCCAGATGGAAAGCCAAAAATATTGTCTTTGTAAGGGATCTGTACTCTGAAGGTAACCTAATGTCATTTCAACACCTACAACAGACATATGATTTACCGTCTGCACACTTCTTCAGGTTCCTCCAGATTAGGGATTACATCAAGACTCATATACCACACTACGAGCACATGCCCAAACACAACACACTGGACAGTCTTCGACGCCTTACACCAGGTAGCAGAGGCACAGTTTCCTTTTTATATGATATGCTAAGGGCCCATGAAGTGGTGCCCACTGACAAGTTGAAAAACTATTGGGAGCAGGAACTTAACATGGAAATTTCAATAACTGTTTGGGAGGGAATTATGGATAGAATTCACAGCAGCTCTATCAACTCTAGGCATTCTCTAATTCAATTTAAGGTAGTTCACAGACTCCATTTTTCGAAAGCCAGGCTCCATGACATATACCCCAACATTTCTCCTTTATGCGATAAATGTAAACAACAAACTGGTACTCTTACACATCAGTTTTGGTCTTGTTCTAAGCTAACTTCTTTCTGGTCTCTTATATTTGACTACATTTCAAAGGCTTTCCATAAAACTATTACACCAGACCCACTCCTTGCCATCTTTGGTTCAGTGGTGTATGATCCCAACATTACAAGCTATGAAGGGCAAGCCATTTCCCTCTGTACTCTGTTGGCCAGGCGCCTCATTTTGCAACAGTGGAAGTCAGACGCTGGCCCCCTATTCCAACAGTGGCTTAGGGAGTTGGGCAATATATTGCATATGGAAAGACTCCGCTATACGATCACCAACAAAGATAGACACTTCCGAAAAACATGGCAACCTCTGCTAGACAAATGGGCAGCCGCCAGCGAGAAAAAACAGGCCCAATGAGCAACTTCTAGCACTTGAGTTCACAACTTTTCTCTTCTTTTCCTGAACTAGTCTTGTGCATAATGTTATCTGTCAAGATTCAATCTACCCCCATATGCTGGCCTTTATTTCTTTATTTTGTATTATTTAAAAATATTTGTTAAATTTTTTTTGATTGTGTTTTCTTTTATTTATTTATTTTTATTTTCCTGAGGGTGGGGGGGTGGGGCTTTTGTTGTTTATGTTGTTGTAAAATATCAGAAAATATGAAGGATACCTTTGTAATCTTATTCTGTACAACCCCAATGTACCCTTCATTCAATAAATATATATAAAAAAAAAAAGAAATCAGTGTGTCCACAGAATGCAGGTGATATGGCAGGTGTAAAAGATGCCCAAGATGCGGATCACACGTGTCCCCTGACTTGCCTGACTTGTCTTCTCTAGTAAGGGCAGGGCAATGTGAAGCCTCACCTGTAAGATCACAGTGAAGTAGATGACTATGAGTGTGGTGCTGATCATGAGGTTCTTCTCGGTGATCTTTTTGTCATCCAGCATCACTGCCAGCCCGTAGGCCACCGCCCCTCGCAGTCCCCCGTAGGACATGACCACCTGATCAATGAGCTCAATGGGCACCAGACGGTTCTTATTCAAGATCCACGTCAGGACGAAGACACCTGTGGAAAAAACACAGGTCACACATGGTCAAACACAGATGCACAGATGCATGTAAAACACGCACACGCACACTCACACTCACACTCACACTCACACACACTCTTTTGGGCATACCCATGCTGATTTTGCTCACCGATGAATCTGTATAAGAGGACAAAGAAGAGTGTGAGCAGGATGAAGCCTGTGTTCCAGACCCAGATGGCTTTATCGATGGCCGTAACACCGAGGAAGACGAAGATCATGGTCTCAGAGCCGTTGGCAAACACCTTCATCACGTAGCGCACCGTGGTCACAGACCTTTCGTCCATGTTGGCATTGATGTACTTCTGGCAGCACACCCCACAGAACGTTATCCTGTCATCACATGATTCAGTCATCAGTCACTATAGCTTTGAAGCCTCTAAAACTGCTAGGCGCTAGATATGTGATCACTGACCAAAGGCCAGTTATTTATCACAGAAAAGATAATTGCTCATTACAATTTACTTTGTTTGTAACGTGTGTGTTTTCATGTGTGAGTATAGTTTGTGTTTGTATGTCTGCTTTGTGTGTGTGACTGTGTGTGTGTGTGTGTCTGTGTGTCTGTGTGTCTGTCTGTCTGTGTCTGTCTGCATAGGCGGAGATCCCGGGGGGGACGGGGGGGGGAGGGGGCGTGTCCCCCCTAACAGTCATTGTAAATACAATTCTACCCGGACATGTCCTCTTTTCGAGAGGAGGGAGGAATTCCAAAATCGGCCGAGGATTTTGCCTTGCCGGACATTTGTGTTCCTCTGTGTATTTTAAAAACGAGTTATTACGTCCCTGCATGTGAAAAAGATGGCAAAACTTCGTCTCGGGGGGAGGGGGCGGGGTCATCCGCATGTGAAAAAGATGGCAAAACTTCGGCACGGGGGGAGGGGGCGGGGTCATCTGCATGTGAAAAAGATGGCCAAACTCCGTCACGGGGGGAGGGGGTGGGGTCATCCTGTGTCCCCCCCCCCCCCAGGAATTACTCTCTGAAATGTTACCATGTATTGTCCCCCCCTACAACGAAACCGGATCTCCGCCCCTGTCTGTGTCTGTCTGTCTGTCTGTCTGTCTGTCTGTCTGTCTGTCTGTCTGTCTGTGTGTGTGTGTGTGTGTGTGTGTGTGTGTGTGTGTGTGTGTGTGTGTGTGTGTTGTACTTATGGGTGTTGACAAGTGAAGGCGGATGTTGCCCTTACGACAGGATAGCTGAGAGGGATAGCATCTCTGCGGTCAAGTAGGACAGGTAGCCAAGTACAAAGATGAAGCCGGCCTCGATAATCTGGATGTTCTTGGTATATCTGGTGATCAGTGATAGCAGGACGGCAAACAACACGCCCACCAGCGCCCCTCCGAAAGCCACCACGAAAAACGAGACTGTAGGGATTGGAACAGAGAAGGGATAAGAGAGTGACGAATTAGGAAGATCGGAGACATTTTTTAAATGTCTGTGATTTAAACACTGTACTATGAGACTGTTTCATGACATTACAACAGCAACAGAGAAGGTAAACGTAAGACTCTTCTATTCTTACTTATGCCTCTGATGATTTCCACAGCGTCAATGTTTGGCCCTCCCAGTGACACAAAAGAATCAAAAACGTTGTAAAGCACCTAAGAAAAAAAATTCAGATTCACAGAATTCATATCACTTAATGCAGATCATGATCGGTATATATGCTCACCAAATTTCAAAAGATCAAATGTGAACTATGTAAATCTTCCACCCACAGATGAACTTTATATATTTATGTTATAATATTTTAATTATTGTGGATAAACGTGTAAATGTATCCACTCTGTCCATTCTGTAAGTAGGTATGATGAAGCTAGGGAAAACGAACCACGGTGACACCGTCGTTGAGGAGTGACTCCCCGAAGACCAGGATGAAGAGAACCTCGTTGACATGCACCTCCTCAAACACAGCAATCACAGCCACTGGGTCCACAGCAGAAATCAGACTTCCAAAGAGCAGAAACTGCAGCAAACCTATGTCGAGGTTACCTGCAGAACAAAGGTCATGACCTCTCACCTCAGAGCGCTGCTATGGTTAATCTTCTACTTAAATGTTCTACTACATTCTGGGGGGGTGATGATCATTGATCATGGATGATCATCATTGTGATCATTATCAATTTACCAGTGTGGTTGTCCCTGGGAATTAAAAAAACCCTTGACCTTTGAACTTCTTGGCCACTCACCCATAGCACCTCCTTCGTAGCAGCCCCACAGGGAGAGTCCCACGGCGCCGGCGTTCCAGCACGTTCCAATGACGGCGTAGATGAGGATGGCGCCCATGTTGCTGAAGAAGAGCTTGTTGGGCATGAAGTAGCCAGCGTCCAGGATGATCTGGGGCAGCAGGTAGAAGAAGAAGACGGTGGGCGTCAGGGTGAAGGTCTGGGCCTTGTCCGCTCCCCACACGATGCCCCCGAGGACAAAGCCGATGAGGATGAGCAGGCCGCTCTCGGGAATTACGCTGGTCACATGATGGTTCAGCTCAAGCACTGCAGGTAAGAGACAGAGGGAGAGAGAGAGGGAATCACAGTCAGTTCATTTAAACCAACAAGGATTCACACTTTCTCTTTCTGCTTTCTGCTGGTGTATTATTATTTGTATTATTATTTGTATGATTATTTTCTACTCCACATATGCTACGTCACAGTGGAAATGTAATGCCAAGGAGACCCAGAGGTTGTCTAACAACCTTAGGGTTTGTGGTTAAAAAAATATTTTAATTACCAGTCCTTATGCATCACACTAGCTGTTCTGGACTTCTGGACACTAACTGTGGAAGTGTTTCTAGTGAAATACTGTAATTAAAGTCACATTGATTTTAAATTTTTCATTTCATTTCATTTCAGCGGTGGTCTGTATAAGAATGCTGTTAATTTTTCCATTCTCTTTGCCAAGGTCAAATCAACCGCTTCAGAAGATATCTTGATCTCTTCTTTGAGGTGATATTTTGTTTATTTTGGCTTGTGAATGATTAACGTCAGCTTGTGGAATATAGTTTCAACAGCCTGTGGTAGCGTTAACTTTATATTTTTCCTTTGGTGCATTATTAATCCTTGACGGATTATACAGGTATGGGCTGGGAAAACAAATTGAGCTTTTAAACAAAGAGTCTACAGAAGTCTTGTTTAGAAAAGGCTTACTAAGGTGATTTAAGAGGGTGATGCCCTAAAATGTGGAAATACTTTGCTCTGTAAATATTTTTGTGCACAATCTTTTCAAATGAAATGTCCTGTAGTGAACTCTTTGGGACTTCCAGTTGAGAAAAGACAATAGAGGACAGTAATAAAAAGACTGTCCTCTATTCTGTCCCAACCCTGCATACATTAAATTAAACCTCTAAGAAATGACACATTTGCCTGATGCATGCAGCTGTAATGCAGCTGTAATGTTAAATACATTCAAGAAACCTCAAAGCACAACAAAATGTAGCCTAAGGAGGAACTGACACATCTCAGGCCAGAAACCCAACATCTCAGCCATCTTCTGATGTTACAGGTCAGAAAACGACTTAAACTGCTTTTATCAGTGAAATGTGGTTAGTCGCAGTACTCCTGGAACCGCGTGTAAACCACTGTTACCATGTGTCTGCCACCCATCTTTTCTTTTCGCTGGCTACCAGAACAACCACAGCCTTCACTCGCCGCCTTGTGCTAGTGTCAGCCTTTAGACAATCTCCTTTCTGCCTCTGTTTGACACAAACCCTGTCATTGTCACTTTATTTACATGACATGAGTGGCCAAGGCGATTCATAATGAATGTAGTCAGTTTTCTCACCTGAACAGTGATAACACTGGTGGTCAGGAATTGACCTCAACGTTATGACTCTGAAAGTGCTATGATCATGCCTTACATTCCAGTATATAAAAGTAGTAACATTGCTAAGACCATGGGCTGTTTCCCTAGGTAGCACACATATTGATAGAATCAATATTGCCCATCTACTGATGGTCACACAAAATAAGAGGTAAAATAGCAATTGCTTTTCATAGCTAACTGAACAGAAGCAAAGCAGTGGCACTTGCACTCTATAGGCATGATTGCATAGTATCCATCCAGATACACTAGCAGAAGATTATTAGCCATATTTGTCTCTTTACAATTCTTATTATTTTATTATTATATTAAACCTTTCTCATATTGTCCAAACGATACCCACCCAGCTTAGACATTCCTGCCACAAATATCCACAGCACAATCACATAAGGCTCCTGTACATGGTCCCATTTGAATGAGACTATGGCAACCTCAGAAATGTTCTTGGGCTGATGTGCAGACTCATGGTTCCCAGAATTGTGAAGCACAGCCTCATCCTGTGTGCGTCCAGACGATACTCTGAGCACCCTGGAATCGGTCTCCAGGTGATGCGCGGATCCATGGTGCCTGGTTTCGTTCACCAAGTGCTTACTAGGTGACCCTGAACTCTCCTCCGTGGGCACCTCATGTGTCAAGCTTGTAAGTAACACCAACCCCAACAGGCAGGAGTGGGCAACATGCATGGTGATTCCCAGAAGACAGATTGTGAGATGGACAAGTTTAAGCTTTCGCTTGCCAAACAAATCTTCAGAAGTCTTCAGCTGTCCAACACAGCTCCCCAAAAAAAGTCCCAAAAAAGAAGTCTTCCAGCACCACAAAATACTGCAAGGTTAGTTCTAGTGCTTTTGTCCCAAAACCAGCGCTGTTCTGACTCCAGAACAGACGTGAGATCAGAATTTGCTTCAACCCAGACGTTAGCGTAGTGCAGACCCAGGCAAAGCTCTGACACTGGCTGTGAGATAGTTGCCAGAGGCTGAACAAGATGTCCTAATTGTCCCGGCTCCTCTCCCCGGCTTTCCCCCCTTCTCTCTCTCTCTCTCTCTCTCTCACTCCCTCTTTCTCTGTGTGGTCAGTTAGAAGCACTGATGCGATGAGGGCAGAGGTACTCTGAGGCAGAGACTCAGCCTTTTATACAAAGCATATCTCTTCACAGGGTGGGACAAATGGCCACCCTCCCAGCCCCCTTGTAAAACCTCAGACCTCTTGTCATCTCATGGCACAATCACAGTGATACAGACACCTTTCCAGTTAAGAAAGCTTTATTGAAGACCCTGTTGGTCACCCGTAAGTCTGATAAATGTAAGACTGGGGGTTCGCTGCTCATAACAAGCTGTGCTGGTCAAGTGGTGCATTAAAAAGTCAGCAGTGGATTTTTTGGAACATTGTTGAGGGGACAAATCACAAATTACTGGTCACATTACTGAGCGTTCAATTTCCTAGAAGAGCCAGCAAGCTCCAACTCTTCATAAGCCCTATCATTGAAAAGCCCCATACTGTAATCTGTGTAATTCAATGCCATATTTATGATTCCATATATTGTCATATCATTCAACACACATGGCTATGTTCAAGACAAAGGCCAGGACGGATGGCCGTTGACATTCTCAGCATGCACAGACACGGCTGACCTTGATTATACATTTTTGACTGAGCATTTTTGAAATCATTTAACAGATGCATACTGACACACTTGGACTCTGCGAGAATTCGGCACTGAAGTGTCCCTTAATGATTGACTGGTTCGTTACACAACATCCGTTAAAGGTTTTCCTATGTGGATGAGTGAACAATTCACACTCTCTCACCGCACTAACATTCTGTCGTGGCCCTGGAGAAGATTCCTCAATCGGTCTAAGTTTGGGGATGGTGAAGTCTCCATGTCTCCTAATACTGGGAGTATCTCGATGTCTCCTAATACTGGGAGTATCTCAAGCGGAGAGTGGGAGTGGGAGTGAGTTATCAGACCCTTTCAGTTACTGCCATCCAAACTAATTCTAATAAAATATGTTATTCAGCACTGTGTCATGATCAAAATCAGTGTATTGATGAAGTGTTTGTCTGACTTTTCAAGTCATTATTCTACTAAAAGAGGGTTTGTCATTTGAATTTGTTTTATGGGACATTATAGTTTTTTTAAAATATACTCAACATTCCGTCTGCACAAGAACAGCAGGAAGCCTTTCACCCATTCTTCATCATCCTTACCATGTAGGACTCAGAGAAGAAACAATGATGATGTGGAGACACTGAGACCAAGCCTTCCTTTCACTCACATGTGCCCTGTGGGGATCAATCTCAAAGGGACGCAATAAACATTGAATAATGGACCTATCTGAGGATAAACCAGAGATATGAACCTTAGACATGAAACTCAGGTCATATGCCAGTGTGGGGTGCATCTCTATAACTGGGCACTGAGTACTGAGTGATTCTGGAACATTCCACAGTGAGGCAGCACATGCTAGGTTAATAGAAGAAAAAAGGCTGAGTAACACTAATATGAGTAACTTCAGACATGAGGGGAATTACCAGTGGTCATTGCAGGGTCCACAAAGCACTGACTGGTAAGTGTACTGTGCCCTGTCTCTAGAGCTTCCCTGTCGGTACTCACCTATGCTAGGTGCCAGTGGTCACAAGAATGACAAATGTGAGCTACAATCTCCTCGCAGGTCATATGCAAGGGTGGGGTCCATTTCTTTCACTCGGCTCTGAGTATTTAGATGCTTCTGCGAAGCTCCACAGTGAGGCAGCATATACTAGGTTAATACAAGAGTGACCGCTGAGAAACAAAAACCTCCGATAATAACTCAGATGTGCCCAGGGCCTGCATTCTCTTCAGTCTCCTTATGTCATTCGTCATGAAAGAAGGCCTTATAGGTTCCTGATGATTGTGCTCCGGTGATGCAAGGCACTCAATCAGCAGGGTGTTTTAAGTGGCTGAGAGCTCAGAACTGTGTGAAAAGAATCAGGTACAATGGAGCAATTGATGTTTTAAAAAAAATGATGCAAACTGAGTAATACCCATATCCTGACTTGTGTGAGTGTGTAGGGGGGGGGACTTTTAGTCACACCTAAAACACCTTCTCGTCACCTACAAAAACATAAGAGCTTGGTTTATTTGTTTATTTCTAAAATACACTTGCTAAACTCAAACCTTTGTAAAGAGGTACTTAACGCAACAATGAAATCCATGGTCAACACACAGCCTATGGTTCCCAATTATTATTGACCTTGTTAGGTGAAAATTCACTCAAGTTACCTCAGGACTCCGGAGTTGTATATAAGTATATTTATTAAACAACAACAACAAGCTTGTCGGGCTCACCCACGTCCTGGCAGGTCAGAGAGAGGGAGCCCAGGCTCACTCCCAGACTGCAGCAGACGAGAGAGAAGCGAAATTAAACACATCACAAAAGGTTTATATAGAAAGAAGTTAGCGTTCTCTGATGCCAAAACAAATTGTCAGCAAGGATAACCACGTGGTGGGTCTCTGACGTCAGAGGTCATCTTACTATGCTTCCTGTCTTGCAAGGATGTCAGTTTTACACAAGGTCGAAAGAAGCACAGTTCGACCCTTCTTATCACCTCTGGTCCAAACATGCTCTTACACATATGCAGACTAAGTGGCACCTAATAATCTAAGTTACACACACGCAGAAACACAGAAAAGCCATATTCCTGCTTACATATGCACATGATTCATACAAGGTAATTATTAATATAAGGCACTTGATTAATACATTCATACTTGATTAAAGTCAGAGTTTCATATTTCTCTATCAGACCTGAAGTTTATTTAAGACTTCACATGAGTATTTCAACTGGGATATATTCGAATGAACACTAAACATTTCCATGTCATGGAGACAATTTAGTTTCGTAACAGTAACTGATTTGGCCATATTTGGCACAATCAGCCACGTTGATCATGACCGGATCAGCACAAAACTGTTTACATGTGAGTTCAAGGAACACTAATTGTACCCCTGTGACAAACATGTTCTACCCCTACATATTTTCTTCACTTTTCTTCTCCGTCCTCCTCTCTCTCACCTCACCACAGAGCACAGTCTGTGGTGATGAAGATCTGTGGCCATGATTATTTCAGGGCAGTCTCTCACAGCAAAACCACCTGAGTCACCAAGATGCTCTCCAGCAGCATACGTCCTTCAGGGAGCAATGGGCCTGAAACTTGCTTAATATAGCTCCACATTAACCCGCCATCTTACATCATTTTGACACCTTTCCGGCCGTGGGCGTCGGGCCGCTTGTCTTGGTTCCGGTGATGTGAGCCCTGTGTCGGAGCTTTGCGTGTGTACACATACCACCGGTCACACTTCAGCTCACATTAATGGTGTTGCGGACTGATGGCACCACATTTCTGTTGTTTTAATAAGGACTGCACCAACAGTTTTGTGAGGGCTTTGGTTTGATGCAGTCTGTGAAGGTGTGTGAAACGTTAACTACAGTATATCGCCGTCGGGGTTGAGGGAGATGAAGCATAGAATCGCTCTCACCTTTATACAGTAGGGAAGGGTGTGTGGGGACAGGGGCATAGCTCATTTGTACCCCCTGAAAAATCAATCGTGTGCAAATCTCACAAATCTGAGATGGCATGTTTTTGGGCCCATGTCCAGAGCTGCCCTTTATCTATAAGCCAGACAGTAACTAACTTTGAAGTGGATGGATCCCTGGTGCAGGACACTTTCTTTCTCTACACTTTTCTGTCCCACTGAGCTTAAATGTGACATTTGGACACAGCCCTGTGATCCACAACCCTTATCTCACTTCTAGTCAGGAGTTCTGCCTTCCGTTTGTTGACCAGACATCATGTCTTGGCTTTGTGAAAATCAAAGGGTTTGTGAAAATATTCTTTGCACCACACGTACACGGCCCACTCACTTAACTTGGAATAGGCCTATGGTTTAAATTGAGTAAAACTGGATCTAACCTTCAAAATAGAAAGAACATGATATGAGATTGACACAACAAATGTAATACATGCAACATGAAGCATGATGTGATAACAAATGTGATGCGTTTCTGTTCACAGCCACAATGCCACACTTTTTCCTCTCTTTTAAACAATCACTCAACTCAAGAGAGAAATGCAGTCTCACATATCTGAGTTTGGGTAGAATTTCCCTTCAAGGAAGGTATTCAACACTTTTTTCCACCAGTGACAGATCACACATTGTCATACTCTGTGAGTACTACTAATGATATTTCTTGTTAAAATCTTCACTTTCCTCTGTTGTGAAACGTGAGACTGCAGCACCAACAGTATTGCTCATTCATCAGGACACTGTCACCCACATAGTGAAACTGTGCCAACATAACATCAGCATGCCAATTACCAAATGCTCCACCAATGACAATGTCTCATCTTTCTCAGACAGCATTCAAAGGTTATGGTGGAAGAGGTGAGTTCCATGCAATGCATTTAAGCACACTTTTATCTTTGGGAATATCTGCCTTTGCTTTAAAGGTACAGTTAGTGGAGAACAAAAAAAGGAAACGCTTCTAGACGTATAAGACAGGTAAACAACTACATCAAAAGGGCGGGAGTAGAAAAATTGAGTGTTTAAAATGCACACTAATATTGGGGAACACTGTTTATGTCAAGCCTACATCAAAGTCTACGCCAAGCCTGTCAAAACTACTTACTAGTCCTTTAAGTCGAGTCTCAAAGTCTTCCAAAGAGACCTTGTAAGGAGAGATGATTGTAAGGAATTTGTTTGCTAACCATTTGCTAACAGGGGATTTGTGAGATAAAGCTAACAGGTGATTTGTGCGATACAGGTGTTAACTATAGTGGTGACTGGTTTCTTTTTAGTGACATTTTCTATTTTCCAACTACATTGATGACTAATATATATTACAGAGATAGAGGTGGTTTTTCCATTCCACAAAGATGTTGTGGAATGGCTATCATAAATGTATGCAACCTATTGATCAAGAAAATGATCTAATTTCTATTGAGGGACATGTCTAGATGATAATGATAATTAAAGTAATCAGTGGATGGGTCCTTGTCAGTGCAAAAAGACCATAAACTTGACTTTAACACATTGGAGGGAATGACGTTTTTCCAGTGAATGTTTTACTCACAGTTGAACATGAGTGTTGCATTGTGCATTGTGTTTTGTGCCTTGTGCATGTGTTTGTTTACATGCCTACACACACCTACATTTATCACAAAAGCATTTGTGTTGTGTAACAGCAGTCCAAGTAGACCCCTATGTCTATTATCAGTAAATATATGGCTAAAAGCTGTGGTTAATTTGGGGGATTCAAAAACAAATTAAAAGCAGTGAGAAAGCATGTGGCCTAGAATATCTACATATCAGAAGAGTTATAGGGGGCATGTTGCAAGAAGAAACACAAATATCCTGTGGTGGAAAACATGTGAATGAAAACTCAATAATGTTGAGTTGTGTGTGAAGAAAATCAACAATCAGTATAATCACCCTGGTAGTCTGACAAACTACTGAAAATGATTTACACTATTGAGATGAATTAGATTATGTGCACTCTATGTTTAAATGGGAATCAAACAAAGCAAGCATACTGATGTGTAAAATATATTAAGCTGGGCTTGGAAGTAGGTGTATCAGGGGAACTATCAGCATGTCTGCTGTGAGCTCCTTATCTTATCCCAGAGGCTATTCATTCTTAACCTGGGACCCATCCACATTTCTCTCACTCTCTAGCATACCAGGAGCTATTCGGTTGGGCTTCGCTATGAAGACAGGTGCAGAGAGCAAACCAAATATGACATGAATATTTCCAGACCCAATGGGTCCTCCCATTAAAAAATTACACATAACCCAAGGGGAAGGGTCAAGGAAAATTGAGTAAGATAAGAGGGATTAATCAGGTGTATAAAAAGGGAATGCAAAACTCTGTAAAACCAGTATAGTCTCGAGACTTTATCAAAAACCTACAAATTTGATAGTCACCCCGAAAATCAAAGTGAAAAAATGATGTGGCAGGCTAGTCCATTTTGCCAAAATTCAATTTCTGCAACTCAAAATGCTTCTCAATATCTTGTATGGCCCCCACGTGCTTGTATGCATGCTTGACAACGTCGCGGCATGCTCCTAATGAGATGACGGATGGTGTCTTGTGGGATGTCCTCCCAGATTTGTCTAAGGGCATCAGTGAGCTCCTGTAAAGTCTGAGGAGCAACCTGGCGGCGTCTGATGGACCGAAACATAATGTCCCAGAGGTGTTCTATCGGGTTTAGGTAAGGTGATCGTGAGGGCCATTCAATTGTATCAATTCCTTCATCCTCCAGGTACTGCTTGCATACTCTTGCCACATGAGGCCGGGCATTGTCGTGCATCAGGAGGAACCCAGGACCTACTGCACCAGCGTAGGTCTAGTGGAAAAACCAGTCAAAGAGATCAAGAGGGAGAAACTTGAAATGGCCTTCACATGCAAAACCAGTCCTGTTTTGGGGGTCGTCTCATTGTTGCCCCTCTAGTGCACCTGTTGTTAATTCCATCAACACCAATGTAGCCGAAACTGATGAACAACCCCCTCTGCTACTTAACTGACCAGATCATTATCAGAGAAGTGCAATTGAATTCATGCCATACCCTGATAACAAATTGTTCCTTTAATTTTTTGGAGCAGTGTATAAGAGGAT
>NC_045170.1:18481853-18624353 GCF_900700415.2 Clupea harengus
TGCCCCCTCCATTTCCCCACCCTTTCTCTCTCGACACACACACACGCATGCATGCATACACACACACCCTCACTTCTACATAAAAACTATGTACGAGGATCATTCTTAATTTGATGTTCCTAAATTGTTCCTAGGGGTCTTTAGTTGATTCCTTTGTTAATGACACATTTCTCCTGCAATACCCTGCACTGAAAGTAGGTCACAGTACACTTCATGTTACTGAACATGACTACTACAAGATGTAGGGATGTATTATATATTATAAATAACCTAATATGCTATAATACACAGTACACTTGTATCAGAAAGTCTTTACAATCAGGTCATGTCAGGTCATCTCCAAAGGATCCTTGCTGGTGCTGACAAAACATGAGCCATGTGAAATGTGTATGTACATGGGCTCTTAAATTAGATATCTGTCAGGGAAGACATTTTACACACAGTTTGTCCTTCAAGGGGGTTGGTGCCAACACCCTCCCCCTTCTATCCCCCAGCACATCCAAACACACAAACAGTGCTGTTGTCTTTGGGCGCCAGAGATATAGGTACCTGTATAGGCGCCTGACTGAATACCAAGTGGACTGGGCTAGTTCCGGGTGGAGCCTCTATTGATTGCATTTATCCAAGGTTTACACAATACAGCTTGTTATGGCAATATTCTGTACCTGGGTAAGGGTTGCAATTGAAGTGAACTACTACAGCACATTATGTCTGACAGATTATATTCTTTATATAAATACAAATGAAACATTTAGTAAATATAGTACTACCATGTAACACCATGTGATAACTACAAAAACAGCAAAGAGCAAAAAAGCTTTTGAAATGAAAAGTCATTCTGTGATGAGGTAGAGTTCTTGTTTTGATTTGGAATGTCATTGAGCCACCCCTAAAGAACACACACTGCCCATGACAATGACTCAGCTATTGTGTTTAGCATGGGCTTCAGACAGCTGGGCTTTGTGGGAACTATTTCCTGTAATCATTGTTTGGCAATTTTTTTACCCTAGGGACTATTTGAGAGTGACTCACAAAAACTTCCCCCTTACCAGCAGGCAGTGATGTAGAGCAACAGCCGCTGGTCAGAGTGCCAATGAAACTCACTCAATTAGACACACACACACACACACACACACACACACACACACACACACACACACACACACACACACACACACACACACACACACACACACACACACACACACACACACACACACACACACACACCCCACACACACACACACATAGCCCAGTTTCACGTCCCCAGTCTGCTTCAAAGCAGGGGATCTGTGCATTGGGCCTTGAGCACATTAGTGAGCAGACTGCCTTGACTGCAGCTTTGTGTTTTCCCTTCTCAGATCTCCCTGGATGAAGATCCTTGACCCTCGGTGGTGCAGAGCACTCATTACGACACTAATGCAAACTAAAGCATTTTTAGCATCTTTTTTAATGGGTCACACAGCCGAGTTGAGTGCATGAGAAGATTTACAATAAAGGGATAGCGTAGTCTGTAAAAAAAAAAGTTATTCCACTAATCCTCTTGTGACCTGAGCTATTGAAGCCTTCAGTGATTCACTTCTTTTAAGTTATTGGTGTCCCACTTAGGTTTAGTTTCATTAGAAACACGCACTTTGTATGAGTAAAGTAAGAAAAAGTGATAAATAATTGCATTGGGACCTGTAACTATGTGAGGAGTAGCATTTGAGGGCCTTTATACAGGCGTATTCCTCCCTTAGGTCTCACGTTTAGCCTGCTTCTTTGTAACTCTATGGAAATAACAATTGCATTATAAAACATTCTGTGGAAGCTGTAAACAGTTCATTCGAAGTAGGTGTGTATTCTATTCATATTCATTTTATGATACCATAAAATTGGTGACTAATTGGTGATAAAGTATTAATGGTACATTAATGAGGGTACTGTTCATTTCCTGGATTTCACATCATGGAGGTCTTGCGTGATGAGTAGGATTTTCAGCTGTTATTGAATTGCAAAAGCTGAGTTTAAGTTTGTTGTTGATACTGTAGTGCGAAGACTTGCTGGCTTGCTCATTTTCAAGACTGCCCTTAGGAGAGATGAAGGGCCCTACATACTATTTTGACTTTCAAACTATGGTGTCAAAATTCAAATCTGTCATCATAAGTGAATTAGTCTTTTGCGGTAAGTTTTCTCATATCCAAAGGGAGCATAAATATATCTTTGCATCTCGTCATTATTCTCGCTTTTAAACTAGAGATTGTTTTTAATTGTGATGAACAGGAGGTGGCGCTAATGTACTCTAGACTCTGTTGTAGATGTGTGATTACAAAGAGGGAAAAAACAGTGCTGTTACTAGGGTCATCACGATATAAAAATGATAGTGCCGTTATGAAGTGGTAGTGATGATAATGAGGAAGAAGAAGAAGAAGAAGAAGATGCTGCTGTTACTGCTGCTGTTGCTGTTGCTGATGAGGATTACAAACAGCAAAGTGCTGCTCTCCATGTTTAAGGGAAATGTTGCCCATTTCCATCCCCAGCAATCCTCCAGAATTCTCCATCAATCAAATCAATGTCAAATCCTTTTAATCCGCAGTGTCCTTATCAATGAGTATACTACTGAATCTGGCCAAATAAAAGCAGTGGGCCTTGTCTGAAATAATGACTGTAGACAGCATTTGACTCGACAAATAGCCTCGGGTGAGCTTGTGTTTGTCATAAGTGCGCAGCACTGTGTCAGAGGCATGACATAAGACCGAACGAGATGTGGATGTGACATCTGGATAGGACGCAAACATGAGATGCAGAGAGACCAGAGAGCGGCCGTGCAGAGAGACCGTGAGACATCCAATCAGGATATTTACAAGTGGGCAAGAGAACATGTGGGCATGTGGGTATGTGTGTGTTTTTATCCATTATTCTGCAAGACATGTAAGACAGGTACGGTCCCTCAACGTCCTGAAGACTGTCTGTGGGTGCTGCTCCATAGGTGTATGATGAGGCCACTTCAGGCAATGGGCATTCATTGATCAACGGCAAACAGTAAGTGATTTATTTGCTCTTCCACGTAATACTACAGAAATATCTGCAGGAAAGGTTTATCTCTGTCAACCTGACAACAAGTGGATCGTGCCCTTTAGAAGCTTAGCTTAGCAGTGTGACTTCAAAAAAGCCTGCCATGAATGATATAATGTTTATGATACAATGCCATGAATGATATAATTTTTTAGGCTTGTGGTTTGGTCGGTTGAGGTCATGTTTAACTAGGGCTCAAGATAAGCCAAGGCCTCATTGGCTTTGGACCAGGAGTTTTTTATGAAGCTGTCTGTGGTGTTGAAATTATATGATGATTAATATGGCTTAAGAGCTTAAAAATGTATTTACTGGAGTGACCAGAATTATTTGTAAGATTACATAGTGTCCAAGGGTGTCCAAGTCTCACCAATAGCTACATAACACAAACATATACTTATATAATACAAACACATTTTAAACACAATCATTGCTTAATAGATTAATTATAAGTATGTCTGCGGAAAGGATTATCAGTTAGCTGGGTTATGGGGGATTAGCCTACATTAGTATTACAAACACTTGTGAGCTGGTCAAAGTACCCAGGGCCACTGCTTATGTGGAAATAGGGGAAATCTATTGAAATAAAGGCACTTAAAACTGGTTACAGTTAACTGAGGTTATTACATCGGTCAGTGTAGAAACAGGTGAAATCATCTGCTGAAAAAAATGGGTTCATCCATCCTTTGGAATACTCTGCCAGAATACCTAAGAATGGCTGCAACGGTGGAAACCTGCACTTAAGACATACTTCTTACCGCTGTAATATTTATGTTTATTTATCTCTGAAAAATGTTTGAACCCCCCCCCCCCCCCCAGCAGCTGTTGCTCCAGGCAGTCTAGCAGCTGTCTCTTAGTTTGACGATAACCGTACTGAGCAGGCCTTTACGGGGCCAGTGTGGTTAGTACGTAATTTCCTGTTTTTAATCTCTGGAAAATCTGTGTCTCTTGACAAGTGTTTTCCTTCTGTGAGGTGCATTGTGTTACCTCCTGGTATGAAATGCACCGTACAAATAAAGTTTGATTTTATTTGATTTATTTAAGCAAAGGCACAGGGTTTTAGATACATGCATTTCTTCTTTTGCATGTGACACAGTTTAGCGATAATTAAAAAAAATGACTGTCACGTCTTTAAAGCTTGCTACTAGCCACCTATAGGTGGCCGAGGTAAGGTGAGGTGTGTGTCTTTGCATTATGTATTAAAGGCGCAGTCTGTGATTCCAATTCAATGCACTTTTTGACAAATTCAGTGAATTGCTCCTCACAGTCCTCTTGCTGTTCATTCTCTGTGCACGCAAAGAAACTGGTGTTCACACACAGTCCTGGCTCTGTGAATGCAAAACAAATATAGGGGTTTGGGGTATAGGGGTTATAGGGGTCACACACAAATATAGGGGTTTGGACCGAGCCACAAACACTGCCAGCCCATCAGCACGTTGCTTCAAGAGCATGGAAGGGAAGGGTGTCATTTAATCGGCTGTTGAGCTCAAATATCAACATCCTTCGCCAGAATTGCAGACTGCATCTTTAAGGGTATTACCTTTAAGAGCTTATGTGCATGCAGGCTTGTGTCCACGTGCATCTGTATGTGTAAATGTTACAAAAAAGTGTGTGTGTGTGTCTGTGGCAGTGTTTTGGATACCGGATACACCAGTTTTGGTATGTAAGTCATGTTGAAAATCATGGATTTCTTCAAAAACAGATTCTGATGTAATAGGCCTTAGAACTTCAATTCAAACTCCAACTTCAAAAGTAGCACATACGTAGGTAACAGAGTACAGGTGTGATCCAAAATAAGCTTCATATGCTTGAACAGTGAACGGTCTCGCTATAGAAAGCATTAAATTAGCTAGATGGCCATACTGGAATAGAATTAGAGTCTAAAATGTTGACAATTACATAAGAACTCTGATCTAACCATGGGCCACAGTTCAGGTGTTTTTCAATATGTTCCAACAGATTACACTGCGGACCCAGCACTAATTGTTGTATAACTATCATTAGAAAAAAAGAATGTCAGCCTTAATGTCAGTTAAGGTGTTGTGTTATTGGTATTGTTGTATAAGGTATTGTGCTTACTCATGTTCGAGATTTATGGTTCATATTCCAGGCAGACAGAAAAAGCATTTATAAATTGGTGATGATGATATGCCTGTCATACTGTGCCACAGGTCAGTCACAATGCCCACCACACATTGACTCATGCCTTTCAGAATGTTAGTGCATCATGTTCCAACAGGCAGGTTCTATTTTAGACTCAATTTGTCACAGTCAAATAGTAACAGAGAAGACCTTATGCCGGAATGGAATAAAAGCATAGTGTTTCGCATTTAAATATAAGGGAAGTTAAAAAGTCTCCAAGAATAGAAATACAATTAGGCATAATTAACATAATAAACATACCTTACTTGCTTATACTTTCTTAACACCAATGTAAGGGCAGCAGTACGTCCTCAATTTTAAAACTGCAATTAATCACCAGCATTGGATAGGCCCATGAACACCAACCCTTGTTCCTTGTTCCACATCCTTACCCTACCCCCAGCCCTTGTTTTGTGCTATATTTTCCCTAAAATAAGATATTCCTAAGACTTGGACACAAGAGCACCAATACTTTTCACAAGGCAACACCCAATCACATAAGGCCTATTTATATCATACTGATCTGCCTATTAATATTACTGTTGTGAAGTACCTATTTATTTGCCAACTTTGAGGATTTAGGCGTGAAGCCCCTTTTGCTTGCAATATAAGCCTCTCCATCCATTACTTTCGCCACTAACAATAGGCCCAATGCACCTCACCCTAAGATTTCAGAAGAGGCATTCCATCTCACCCCAAGGAAGCTCCATGGAAGTGCTATATACATCAGCAAGCCCTAAAAGTTGGCAATCCTCTGTGATTCCTAGATGCGGTTTGTTATCAAACTCAACATGCTCACATGACTACCATACCCAGGATGCTCTTGGCGGAGGGATGCGTACGCCGTCCGGGTAAGTTTACACTGAGCGTCAAAATCCTCGGAACTTTTTAAAGCCTTACTAAAATGTGCATTTGGATAATTAATGATTCAAAGCAATCTCTTACATATTTGCTACTTCTGTGGTATAGTTGTGCGTTGTTGCTAGTCACGTCATAGATAGATCTTAGATATTGCGTTAAGTTCCGCGATTTCTGAAAGTGGTGAAGTTCTGACTCATAGGCTAGTGCAATTCTTGACTGAAATGCCTTTTTCGCTTAGTACGACTCTTCGCTATAACTCTGAATGCCTCTCGTTTGAAGCCGTAAAATGTCGCTACTGTCTGTTTCTGTGTTGTTGGAAAGATGATAGCCAGGTAACCCTGTGTCTCGAAAGCTGATAGTGTTGTCTCAGTTCTTGGTAAGTGCGTGCTAGCGTTTGCATACATGTCGGCGTAACTGCTTTCACCTGCTAGGGTGCATTGTATTTCTGTTGTATCTGTACGATCTGATGATATGCACATCTGACAGATCTATGATGTGACATTATCATCATCGATTGGTTAATAAATTGTGCTTGGCTTATTCTGTTGACAACGCTGCATGCGTAAAGTATGCAAATGTAAGTCAATCTTGCGACGTGGGCTACTGCACCATCGAAAGCGATAGCGTGAAGTGTAGACATGTAAATCAACTTTATGTACTGTAGCCTTCTTTCCCTGTGTCATTTTGTGTCATGTCGCTACTTGTACTAAAGGCTCTTATTACATTTAGTAGACATCGTTTGCTCAGTTTGTGTTTGGTCCTTTAAGAAATGCAACAATAGACTAGGTTATTTTAAATTACACTGTCAGATTAACTACGATCTTTCAACAAAAGAAAGCATGTGTGCCCAATCAGATTGCCCTGATTTGCACAAAAAATAGCAATTAAAAGGGGATTTATTATAAATGGGGGAAAAAAACACCTTGTTGCACTCCAGACCACCTACCCTCAAACCAGGCGCTGATATTTTCATCAGTTTAAGATAACTATGAGCTCCGAAATGCACCAATTCAGGACTTTCCCTGGCAGAGATATTGCAATTAAGTCATTGGGCTACAACTGGCATTTCATTCCTGAACTTTATACTTTGGCCTCAGTGAGGAGATACGAATGGTGTTGTTTGTCTCTAGCTGGGTGAGAGAAGTCCAGTCCGCCTCAGTTTGGGGAGCAGTAGGTCAGGAGTCCTCTTGTGATCACATGATGCCCACTCAGCTCTAGACATAGAGGGTTTGCTTTTGGTTTTGCAGTTGTCTTTCTGTTTCTTTTCTAATTCTTGCCCCTCTCTTTTTCTCTCTCTCTCTCTCACTCTTTCTCTAACTCTAACTCTCACTCTCTCTCTCTCTCTAGCTGGGCTGCCATGGAAAACCAGGCTGTGTTTTCTGCTCTGGAGGCAGTGTGTAAAGATGCCATAGCTGCTCTCTCGGGGCCGACTGGCATCAGTGACACCGAGGCGGCATCCCGCCTGCTGGAATCCGTGCGGCATATCCAAGGGCACGGGCGTGCCCTTCAGCATGTCGTCAAGTGCTTCACCACAGTCTTCCATCATTTTGACTTGGACCCCCAGACTCCTGCGAATGGTTACCGCACGCTAGTCAAGGTACTGTGGAAGCATGCTTGTCTTTGAGTCATCCTCCCTTGTGTTTGTGTGTGTATGATGTACTGCTTGGCTTTTCTTGTGTTTTACATGAACAAAACAAAACAATACATGATCAGTGTCCACACACTGAATTTATGGTGCCAAAATGTGAGTGAAATGATTCCTGCTAAATTTGGTGGTGATTCAACCATGCTACATTTCTGAATTTCTGTTTCTTTTTGTTGTTGTGTATTTGAAAGGATATGTTTTCTTAAAGCAGTGGTTCAAAAATCTTTCATGTCGGGCTCCATTTTGACAATGAGTGAAAAAATGCGCCCACACCTCCCAACACCACGGTGTAAAGAATGAGACCCTCATATAGCCTCTCTCTCTCTAGGTGTTAAACATTTTAAATATAATTTCATCAATCAGTTACAATTTTCGTTGTATTTGATCTAGAGTAAAATCTAGGCAGGTCAAATACGGTTTTACGATGGTTCTGTATCGTTCCATTCTTTGGATCGGTTCATGTTAGGTGCACGTCCGTTGTATTAACAATTAGGCTTGCTATTACCTTTAACTGATGGGCTAAATGGTAGGCCCTGGCCATGTTATAAATGTAGGCTATAAACTCATCACCAAGTAGCCTAGTTACAGGCTACTATGCTGTGAGAGCACTGCCATACTTAATTTGACCAGGTCTCTCGCCCTGGTTTTTCATCTTTAACCTGAAAACTGAAAGCTGTTTTGATGTTATGTTTGACATTTCCGTTTCTTTGACTCAAGAAGTAACACATGTACTTCGTATTATAAAGTGCTTGTTTCAAGTGGAAACCATTATATTACGTACAGTGTAATATGTTGAGTAACAAAGTGTAAGAGTACACTGATGCTTTGATATTGCATAAAATTCAGATTAGGGTTGGTAATAGGGTTAGTTTTATGTAATAATAGGCAATCAAAGTGTTGTGACGGCTATTTATCAGAGTTTCAGGGTCTAAGTACTCTGGAGCAATAGTTCTGTAAGAATGTAATCTAAATCAGAATCAGAATCAGGAATTTGACCGCGGGTTTAGTGGCTCTCAATGTACTAACACAGAAATATACAGGACAACAGTTTAGTATAAATATAATAAAATGTGCTACAAATGTAATGTAAAGCTATATGTTTTGCTATGTAATATAAAATGTTGCCAAAAGAATACTATTTTCGTGTTATTGAAAACACTGGAAGTGCCTGGTTTGTGTGCCTGAGTAATGCTTAGTTCTGTACTTCTTATGACATTGAGTGTCATATGGAAATTTAGTCTATAAAGGCTGTACTGTTGATGTTGGCTCTTGGTTAGAGATCCTTCATCTCTTGTCCTCTCACTCCATCTCTGCTGCAGGTGGTGCGTGCCTGTGTCCTCCACGTCATCCAGAAAGCACGCTACGTGGCGGACAACTGCAGCAGCGCCTTTTTCCGGGCAGAGCACAATGCCAGTGAGCTGGAGGCCTACAGTACGGCACTGCGCCAGCTGCGTGCACTAATGTACCTGGGCCAGAGGCTGCTGGGCGAGAACGGTGTGGACCAGCTGTACTCCACACAGGACCAGGGCATCAGCCACAGCTTTGTGAGCGAGTACATGTCCCTGCACAAGGCCTGCTTCTACGGACGCTGCCTGGGCTTCCAGGTGTGTGTGTGCGCATGTGTGTGTGTGAGTGTGTGTGTGTGTGTGTGTGTGTGTTAGTGAGGTTGTGTAATTGTTATGTGTGGCAAAAGTTTCTTCACTTGGTTCAAATCCAGAGTGTCAGTGATGGGGGTCAGGTATTATGTTGTGGGTTTGCTTTGTCACTAGCATGCCTTTAAAAGATTTAGCGATGACCACATTAATCACTCGCCCCCTGCCTAATTTCCAGTGACATATGGCCTCTACTTCTGTAATATCCTGTACATGATCAAGTGTGTGTGTTTTCTTTTTGATATGCGTGTCATGTGGTGTTGATAGGCTCGTCATGCTCATTTTTTTATACTGTGTGCTCTTGATCAGGAGATTGCTATTATCACTGCTGTGAAGCATTATCAACTCCTGCTGGATAACTGAGATGAATCACTGTGTGTGTGTGAGTGTGTAAATACTTGTTTTGTTCTCCCCTTCAGTTTTCCCCAGCCCTGAGGCCTTTCTTTCAGACTGTGGTCATCAGTATGGTGTCCTTTGGGGAAAACTGGAAGAAGCAGCAGTCCGGTATAGGTCAGTGCTGTCACTGTTTAGCTAACTGTTAAAACTGCACTCCATGTTATAGCAATTTTGTATCCCACCAATTTGCCATTTGTCTGTGGTATAGTGTAATATGTAAATTAATATGTAAGTGTAGAGGTTTGTCAGCAAGAGGTGACATTGATCATTTTGGCCTGACAGGTCTCTTGGCAGTATATTCATGTAATGTGAAAATGCTGAAAGCTATTAGCCTTGTATTGCCTCTTTAGGCTCCATAAAGTCCTCACAGTTCAGTGTGTGTTTGGATCATTCAATATGGTTTATAGTGGAGGCACTATAAATCTAACATTTGGCCCTGATAGTTAAAACACTGAACCACAGCTCATGGAATGTGATGCTTTCTTACAGAGTTCCTGAGTTTAATGAACTTCCTGTTATTGTTGTTGTTAGGGAGAGCTGCCTTATCCATCCTCACGTCAGGGAAGTATGTGGTGGACCCAGAGCTCAGAGGGGCCGAGTTTGAGCGCATCACCCAGAATCTGGACATGCACTTCTGGAAGGCCTTCTGGAACCTCACAGAATCTGAGCTACTCTCAGTGAGTCTGCGTGTGTAATGTGTCTGTGTGTGTGTGAGTGCAAGAGTGCTTTTGACATTTTTGAATTGAATTTGTTCATGGAACCACGTGATCTGAATAAATTCTTTGCGAGTATGAATGGAAAAGAAAATTACCATTTTATGGTATTTATCTCTCAATGAAGGAAACAACATAGGAGGTTAATCTGTTCCTGGACTGGTTTTGTTGGCCAACTCAGATCACTAATGCTGTTTTATCCTGTAATCAAATAATAAAATATGGTTAATATTGGACAATGTTTTAAAACCCTTCTCAAGGCTGGACATACTCAACTTGAAAGGGAACAGTAGAAACGATGTGGTATTTGAGTTTGTGGTGATTGTGACTGACATGCATCATATATTAAGGTCAGGTATTTAGAAGACTTTTTTTTTTTAATCTAGAGTAATTTACAGAGACGCTTTGCACCACACCTGGTATATATATCCTTATCACAAGAACAGAAGGTACTCAAAATATAGATTTGAACATACGAGTACAAAGTGTAAAAGGCGTAGTTCACCTTGGCCTTATTTGGCATGCTTAGGTTTGTTCAATAAACCCTTAACATTTCAGAAGATCTACTGCATAGATTTCTAGATTTCTACTTCGATTCGATGTAAGATGGCCTTTTTTGGGATGGAGATCGTTCTCCCCAAAAATGGAAATTCTGCCATTGTCTACTTAGCTTTGTGCCTTCAATTAACCATAAATGGTTTTCTTGTCAGAACAGAACACAATGAGTTATTCAGCAAAATGTCATTGGCCACAATGGCCACCATTCACATGAATTGTATTGGAAAAGATCTCCGCTCTACATTGAAAGACTGTCTGAATCCTTTTACGTGTTATTTTTGAAGGAAACTATGTAATATCAGTTTCTACAGACATTGTTTTAAGTAGATAATATTCATTTCCTTAGTCAACCGTTTCTTTAAGGCAGGTAGACATGTACATTTGAGTTTGTAGCACTGCTGATGCTATGGTTACTGCTAGATATGAGCAATCTACTGACCAATGGGTGGTACACCTTCTTAGAGACAAAATGTTGACTGCCGATTGACCTTTAACCTAAATGAACCTCATTTTTGCAGCTCCTTTGGAGTCACACATATATGTCAGTACCTGTTAGTCCCCTCTTCCTCTCTCATCCCTTCTTTTCTCCCGTACACACACCACTCTCCCTGTCCTCCTCTCATCTCTTGTGTGTTCCTTGTATCTCCCCCAGGGCTTGGCCAGTATTACAGCCAACATAGTACAGGTGAACCTGACCCTCACTGTACCTCCTGTCACCTTGCGTATGCCTCTGGCGTCTGACCACCGCCTCTGTGTGGCTGTCCACCCTCCTGTTGCCCACTGGGGCCCAGGCAATGTCAAGATGAGACTCATCTCACACACACTCCGAGAGGGACAGGTGAGGAGGAATAATAAGAGCAATGGTGGTGTGGTAGTGGTGCCGCTGCTGCTGGTAATGGAATTTATCATTGTATTCTTAATAGTAGTGAGCAGGAGTAGTGAGTAGTAGTCAGTAGTGAACAGGAGTAGAAGTAGGAGTAGTGAGCTTGTAGTAATAGTTGTAGTTGTTCTATTAGTAGCAGTAGCAGGAGTAGATCATCCAGCAGAAATAGTACCAGTAAAAGTTTATATAGGCATATTAGCACCTGCACTGTAATTGTAACAGTTGTAAGAAGCCAGTTGGAGTGGCATTGTGAATGACTAGTAATGGTAGTATTGTATATGTCATTTGTATATGTAGTGAGCTGTATTGCTCATATTGTTGTGATGCAATACCCCTTCATTTTGTGCCTCTCCTTATCTGTTGCCAGGACAGTGAAGAGCTGTTGGCATATTCCGAGGGTGCCTCTGGCTCCATGTCTTTACCCTCAGGGTTCCGCCCTCAGCGGGGACCCCTCTCACCCTGGCTCGTCGTCCACTTCCATGGTGGTGGATTTGTGGCCCAGACCTCCAAATCTCACGAGGTGTGTGTTTTCACCTGTCTGTTTGACAAACCAGCATTGGCCAATATGCTGTGTCCAGAGAACAGGATGTCTCAGTTGACCGTCGAGTTAACTGGGACCATGAGGCAATACTGTTACAATTTAGATTAGATTAACTTAACATTAGATTAACAATGTGCTACACGCTACATGCTACACTGTGGTGTAAGATCATTGCTGTGGGACAGAACAGGAAAATACCAAAAAGAGAAATGTGTTTCTTTAGGCTTCTTGAGGATCATGTTGTTCAGTGACCTCAAACTGTAACATTAGAACACACAGATGAAACTATTTAAATCTGTGCTGAAAATCATGCAGCTCTGAAATCTGTTCACCATACAAGCATAGGTTAGATTTGAGCCATGAAGTAGTGGCATTGGTTAGTTACAATGGCCATTGCCTTGCTGCAGGGAAATCTGTGTAAGAAGGCCTTTAGTTTTAATGCAAATTATTTACTTATTCACATATTTCCAACCGCTTTCGTTTTCTTCTCTCTCTCCCTCCCTCCCTCCCTCCCTCTTTCGGTCATTTAGAGCTATCTGAAGAGCTGGTCCAGACAGCTGGGTGTTCCCATTCTGTCAGTGGACTACTCTCTGGCCCCAGAGGCCCCTTTCCCTCGGGCGCTAGAGGAGTGCTTCTACGCCTACTGCTGGGCTCTGCAGAACTGCCACCTGCTGGGTGAGTCCTCTTACTGCAGCTCACTGTCGCAGCTAATAAATAACCTGCCAAGTGAGGTATTTGCTCTCACCTGAGCACTAGCCTACCTGGTGAGGACTCTTAGCTTCTCATCTGAGAGGCATTTCCCAAAATCATTGTTGTGCACCGACCATCATTAAATGATAGTCATTTTGAACACTCTCTCCACTGGTTGTTGCAAAACGCTGCTTTTGGGAAACTCACACCTAAGTAAGTAGTGGTCAACTATCTGACTCGCCTCTTCTTAGCTACTCCAGTTCTCAGTTTAGACAGTTGTGCTTCAGTTCTCATGTAGCTTTGATTTGATGTCAACATCAGTACTAAAGGCTCGTCTGTGGCGCAGGTTCCACAGCGGAACGCGTGTGTCTGGCTGGAGACAGCGCCGGCGGCAACCTGTGCATCACGGTCTCCATGCGAGCGATATCCAATGGAGTGCGTGTGCCTGACGGCATCATGGCCGCCTACCCTGCCACGCTGCTGACGGCCGACGCGTCGCCCTCCCGCCTGCTCACACTCATCGACCCCATGCTGCCTCTGGGTGTCCTCTGCAAGTGCATCAATTCCTATGCTGGTTAGTGCACACTTACACACTTAAATTAGTAAACGTTGGTAGCCATAGGATTATTAGTTAGGTCGTTGTTAATTGGTCGGTCTTTTATAGGGTCAACTATGGTTAAGAGCAGTAAAGGAATAAAAGAAGTAAGAAAGCAGAGGTAAAGAGTTCAGGATCATTATGTACTGAGATGTTTCTGCCTCACACTGGTGTAGAACTGCTAAATCTGTATCCTTTTATTCATTTATATCTTTGTCAATAATAATTTACACACTGGGAGGGTGTGAAAGACATTGTGTCACCCTTCTCTCTGTCATATTTTCTTGCAACCAAGCTCAGTCTCTTCCCACCAGTAGGTTTCTCTCATCTCCTCCCTTCCCCCCCATGTGTGTCCCAGGTGTAGACTGTCAGACAGTGGAGCCCACTGAAGAGCTGGACACCCTGGGAGCCCTGGGCCGTGAAACCGCCCTGCTTCTGACTGACCTCACCCAGGGGGCGTCCAGCTGGTTCCAGTCCCTCCTGGACCCCGTGTCCCTGTCCGTGTCCTCATCCCCCAATCACACACCACAGAGCGCACCAAAGGCAAAGTCCTGTGATGCAGAGCACAACAACGGGCTGGTGGATTACCCAGAGGGCTTTGTGCCTCTCCGTTCAGAGCAGCTGTCGGAAGTGCGGACACCGAATGCGCCCATCCTGAGGAACCCCTACGTGTCTCCGCTGCTCGCCCCCAACAACCTGCTGAAGGGCCTGCCGCCTCTTCACATAGTGGTGAGAGAAAGGGCCGGTCAAAATGGCGGGAGGGCATAAAGAAAAGGAGAGGAAAAGAGAGAGGGAGAAAGGATGGAAGGACTAAAAGGGGCAGAGAGAAAAGGCAAACTATAAAGAAAGGGTATGAGGAAAGAAGGCAGAAAAAGGGACGGAAAGTGAAGAACCAGAAAGAAAAAGAGTGAGAAAAGAAAGAGTAAACAAACTGATTATTGTGCTAAGTCGTGGACTAAGGAGGCCAATGTGAGAGATTAAGGGGGAATAGGAAGCTGTAAGAGGATGTAAATGCTTAATTCCAAACCAGGGCAGCAGCACAGATTGGTGTTCCCATTCTAGCTGCCTCAGAGAGTTTGAATTAATTATTATTGAGCAGATTGACACATTTCTACGTTTTCAGAAATGGGTGACCTTTTGACCTTGTTTTTCTCCCACAGGCATCTGCTTTGGATGCCATGCTGGATGATTCTGTGATGTTTGCCAAGCGGCTCCGAAGCATCGGCCAACCAGTGACCCTGTCCGTCGTGGAGGACCTCCCCCACGGCTTCCTCAGCCTATTCCAGCTCTCCAAGGAGACTCAGGAGGCCTCAGATATTTGCACGCAGAGAATAAGAGATGTATTTGAGCAATATCCGGTGTCTGCAAACTGCGAGCGGCCAAAAGCGCACCTCAACAATCACATCACTGCAGTGACGGACCCCTTCGGGTTGTCAAGACGAGATGAGGAGCTGGAGGGGGAAAATGAGCTGAGTGATTAAGTGGTTGAATTGAAGGACCTGCATGTTTGCAGGTCCATTTATCCTCCTGTCTGTTAAAAGGGACCACCGTGCATTATGCTGACGTAGCATTTGGAAAATTAAGAATGTAAAGTGCTGGGGAAAAAAGGAAAAAAGAAAATAAGACTCATGCTCAAGACTTTCTTGGCTTTGCACATGATCTTGATTGTGTACCTTTTTTTTTTTTTTTTTTAAATGTATTGGAACTAAATGTTGGGCTTTTAGCCTTTTCAGAAATGGTCAGCTTTTAAACCTTACAAGGCTCATATAGCCATAGCTGTCGATGCTCTTTGTAAACAAACACCTCTTTGCCTTAAGCTAACAGCGATACACAAACAGCCTTCATGAAAGACTGCTGCGTTTACTGCACTCTTACCATGTACTGACAATACTTTGGGTTTCTGCACTGGTCTTAAAACTTAGATATTTAAAAAAAGATATATATTTAAATTTCTTTAAATTATATTGTTGTGACTTATTATTGTAATGTAAAATGAGTACAATAAAATATTTTTGTCCACTGAGTTGCTCATATTCATGTCAAAGTTATGTAAGTTGAATATGCCTTAAACGAAACCGACCTTCATTCTGAACATTCCCACCCCAACATTTGCAGCTCCTCTCAATCCTTCTGTCTGAGTTTATCATGTCCCGATACAACACGCACCTTGAGTTCTTCCCACCACATTACTCTGAAAGTACACAAACCCTCAGGCTTTGCTGTGCTGGGTACTCTCACCTCTCAGGCGTGACGTGCAGACAGCCAAGGCCTCAGAGATCTGCTGAGTCTCACTTTGAGTCTGCTGGTGTGCGACAAAGAGCTGAGGGCTGAGTTTTATGCTCTGACCCCTTCCCGAATTCCACAGCATCAACAAGCATCTACTGGCCTGGGGAAGCACTTACAATCAATTAAAGGGGAAATGAAATTGTGTCTTTTGAATTAAAGGGGTGTGCATCCCAATTTATTTCACAAAGGGCTGTGGAGCTAGCCTGGATACCAGACCGAACTTAGCCCCGCCCACACATTTTTTGGTTGGGAAGTTCGGTCTGGCATTACTCCATTGAGGAGAAATTATCTGCGGCTCGATATCGGCCGTACCAATCAAATTGTTAAGGCGGGCTTTATACGATGATGGACAGATCAACAGTAACGTAACCAACCACGTCACCAACACACGAGTTGAATTCGTTTTCAACAAACATGGCTGCCGCTGGAGAACTGAAATGTATAGATTCGAGTCCATTTAGACATTGACAGTGCATTCATTTTGAAAGAGGAACAGAGAAACGCGATTAAGGCATTTGTCAATCGAAAAGATGTTTTTGCCTTCCTTCCTACGGGATCCGGTAAAAGTGTAATGTATCAGCTGCCAATGGTCACATACTACGTTGTTCTGATTGGTTGTAGGTAACCAATTGAGCGAAGAGGCATTTTTTCTCCTGGTTCGGTTGAAACACGCCCCATAATCACAGCCCAATGGAGCGATATCAGACTCATATTCTGACTAGAATTATGAGTATGACATCGTCAGGCTACTGTGGAGCCACAGCAGTGTCCATTTGTATTAATGTGTAGATTAGGCCTTGTCCTGATATTGTGATAAACTACACTTGGCAATATCCTTATCTGAGAATGCACCAGAGGATGTGCCTGCTCTGCCAGAGGATTTCGCAGAAGTCCATGTTAAATTTGTCATCTGGAACATGTTCCTTGGTGTGGGAATAGTGGAGGTGTGGGACATATGTGGAGTATTATCATTATTTGTTATTACTGATTAACCGCTGTCCCCTTTTTAATCTGCCACTTTTGATACCACCTCCACTGTCAATACTTAGAAGTGGGACTGCTGACTTGGTCAATGTCACAGGGGCGTGGAAGAAAGAGAACATTTTGGGAGAATCATAAATGCACGGGGTGCGACCACCATACCCCACTCCACTGAGTCATAATCAGGCCACTGCAACTATGCACCAGTTAGTCTTCCTGCTGTTTCTAGGGGCCTCTGGTGAGTGTGTCAGTGTTTGTGTTTTACCCTATGGAATAATATAGCGTGGGAGTACGACCTATCAGTACGAAGTCATTTCTATTTTGAAGACTAGGCTGACTTACCATAGGCCCAGCTCAGTGAGCCGTCTCTGGCAGAGCGGTGTGGGACTTCTAGACTTATGCAAATGACGTCATGCTTTTTGAAAGTTTTCTCCCATTTTCAGATTCCTATATCTGTGTGGACTATTGAGCCATTGTAGGCTTCAGAGCCTCACTGGTCCATAGATAGAAGTCTGTTATTCTCTCTTTTGAGCCTTGATATAATTTCTTTGTGTTTTTTTTGTCTATGATTTATTTGTGTCTATGACTGTAGTTCATAAGCCATCGGGGCCTTCAAAAACAATTGATCTGCTCCTACAGTTTGGTTATCCTTCCTATCCTTCTTTTCCTCTATTCTCCCAACTGTCTCTTGTGCCCCTCTGCCCTCTCAGTGGCTTTTGAGCTTGATGATAAGATTGTGGGAGGGTATGAGTGCAAGCCTCACTCCAGACCCTGGCAGGTGTCTCTGAAGACCAGCTGGCATTTCTGCGGAGGCACGCTGATCACTGATCGCTGGGTGGTCTCTGCGGCCCACTGCTACAAAGAGTGAGTTCTACCCCACGGCTGTTCTCAGATCTGTTGTTTAGTGGCAGTGAGTTCAATTTTGTTTGCAAAGAACTTTGAATAAGTAAAGAAATCCATAAAGGCACTCAATGCAGAGATATGACCAGTTATTGTCAGGCCTGGTCATGCATCACTTTAAAGCAACATTTCTAATTTGTGTGAGTGCTTCTGTGTTTCTATGTGTTCTTTATTTCTTCTTTTATTTGTATGTTTCCCTCTCTCTATCTCTCTCTTTCTCTCTCGTTGTATGTCTCCTTCTCTTCCCCCTGTTTTCCCATGTTCTCTTAGTTAATCACTCTTCCTTTTAATCTATTATTTTTCTCTGTTAGCTTTTTTCTCTGTTTAATGCAATTTACCTTTTTAATCTCTTATTTCTCCGTGGTCATGAACTGTGCTATATAAATAAATTAATCTGGCCTTGCCCCCTTCTCCAGTGCCAGTGAAATGAGTTTGGTGCTGGGTGACCATGAGGTGCGCTACGGGGAGGGCACTGAGCAGTTCATCACCCCTGAGCTGGTCATCAGGCACCCAGAGTACGACCGCTACACCATCAACAATGACATCATGCTAATCAAGCTGGCGCAGCCTGCAACACTGAATGAGTATGTGCAGCCCATGGCTCTGCCCACATCCTGTGCCAGTGCGGGCACCCAGTGCCATGTGTCTGGCTGGGGGTCTACCCAGAGCCCCTGTAAGTATGAGTAATAGTCCCTTAAGATGGATGGAGTAGGCAGACACAACCAGTTCTGTATCATTATTAGTGATAAGTTTATTCAGCAGACTACATATCCTATATAGATTCTGTTGCCATTTAGTGAGTTTTTATGTGTTTTTAGGAGTAAAATTAACTCTCCACTCTTCTCTCTAACTCCATCCTGTCCTCCTCGGCTAGTTGGCTGCCGGTGGTGTCTGAACTGTCTGGATTTGCCCATTTTGCCCCAGGAGGACTGTGAGAGATCCTACCCAGACAGGATCACCTCATCCATGTTCTGCGCTGGTTTTCTGGAGGGAGGGAAGGACTCCTGCCAGGTACGTACCGTAGCTGTTTTATCCTTCTGTATTCATTTATGTTTATATATCACATACAAATGCTACAAGAAAATGATAGTGACACTTGTATATAATGAACATTATCAAATGTATTTGAGATCATGAGCAAATAATCAACATCAACAGAGGTGGCATTTTTTTACCTACATAATAGTTCTGGACAGAGTATACTGACTAACCTAAATCACATGCATTAGCCAGTTGAAAACACTACTTGAATACTGAAACAAAGAGAAACAAACTTATTTTCTCTCTCTCTTTCTTTCTCTCTCCCTCACACACACACACAGGGGGATTCTGGTGGTCCTTTGGTCTGCAACAATGAGCTTCAGGGAGTAGTGTCCTGGGGTTGGGGGTGTGCTGAAGAGAACCGTCCTGGAGTCTATGCTAAGGTATCACAACCACATTATTTCATGTCCTGTTTTGTTTTTGTTTTGTGAAATGTACCATGGTTCAATGTAACCCAGGATTTCAGCTCTTTTTCACTCTTAAGACCAATTATCTCATTGTGTGGCAGGTGGTTTCATGATTACAAATTAATTGACAATCATTGACATTTTGATGTAGCACACATTATCTGTAGTCTGACCAAGAATTTTCCAATACCAAAGTTACACCGCTGAGCTATCAGTTACCAGCACCCATCATTGTGACTACCAGACATATTGTTTATGGACATTCAAAATTTTGCTTTTGTACACATATAATGTGTCAGATGATTCTCTGATTTTTCTCTCATAGGTCTGCAAATTCACAAGCTGGATCAAATCGACTATGGCCTCCCATTAAAGCGGTGGACTGGGGAGAGGAGTGGCTGCACTATTCTAATAATTTCTGTACTTGATTGTAGATGAAATTACAAGTCTTGTCTGTGCAGCGCATTGAGATGAATTGTGCAGTGTTCCATGACACTGTTGGCTCTTTTACCAGTTTTGTGGAACAAAAATAAACAGATAAACATAATTTGTACTCAAATCTACAGAGGCTTTGACCATTTCTTTGTACTATAGTGAAAGGGTCTGTTACGATATGTTCAATTATCTATGTGTCACTATTCAGTTCAGTTCAGTTCAGTCAAACTGAACTGACGACAGTATGATACAAATACAAATTACTTTAAAGACACGAAAGTCAAGTAGTAAGTCATTCACAAACGAATTAAACATTTGATGGTAGTCAATATTATTTGGTTAATTTGCTGTGAGACTTGCTCCACCACATCAATAGATGGCAGTAAGGTCACTAACACGCTGGTGTTGCTGTCAAATAAGTAGCGACGAAACAAGACGAAGAAGGGTAGGAAGAAGAAGACGGCGACCATGTTGATTTAGCAAGAACAAACACAATAGAGACCAGTTGGTAAATGTGAGTTTGAGATTTTGTTGAGCTATACATATGAATATTTGACCAGCATCGATTATAACATCAAGATAAGACTTACGGTGGAGAAAAAAGGTAAAATATTTCGACTCACATCAAATTTCTGTCTTGCTATTACATCTGAATGGCTTCCTTGCAAGATATTATTGCTAACTGTAGCTAGCTATTAACACTAGCCAGGACAAATTGGTAAATTAAGCTAATGCTAGCACCCACAGGCTACCGTGGATTACTTACTTCAAGTGAGGTTTGCTGTTTGAATTTCCTGCCTTTACAATAAAACAACCGAAAGCTTAATTTTAACCATCGTTAGCGAGCGAGGAAAAAAAGCCGTACACTTGGTTCTCAGTTTGCTAGCAGCGACCAGATAGTTCGTTAAATTGGGAATGCAATGCAAGAAACGGAACGTATGCAGTTTCCTTCAATGCAATAATGCAGAGGACGGATTTAGCTCGGGCTTCCATACTGGATAGCTAGCCAAATAAACCAACGAAACATTTAGCTACTTAGCGATAGCTGACTTGACTAGCTACAGTTACGTAAAAGAACGGTGATTATTGTGTAGGTTGCCATATCAAGATGTGGCTAGTGAACGTGACGAGTTAAACTGTACGCGGCGAAATTGTGTTGAACCATGCCGTCTTAAACTTTTTTTTAAATAAGTATATCTATAGTCGTCTAACGTTAGCTGGTATCAAGTTGGTTGGTGTGAGGTTAGGCAGCTACCGCTAGCTTCGCTAACAGTATACCATTGCGTCGATGTCGACGGCACTTGCCGTTAGCAGGTTATTTCTTTTCAGGTCTGCGTAATGTCCTGCTAACATGAATTATGTGGAAATGGGGTCAAGCCACAGTTTTACTATTTTAGACCATGTATAATTTAATTCTAACTTAATTTAAATCACACAGCTGATGTATCCACTGGGTTGATTATTTGCCCTGCAGTTGGCGAAGTATTGCTAGCTACGTTAACGCTATCTGTCCAATGTCGGAGCTAATGCAGTCATAATAACATTAGCTATCCTAAGGTTTTTTCCCTAACTTTAGCCATCTCAATTACACAAATCGTTAAAATGCGTCACCTGCAACTAGGTCATGCGAATTTATTAGTAAAACGCGTGCAACGCCAGTCAGAGATGTCTAGTGTTACCCACCACAGATAGCATGGCATCGACAAAGTTTGCCACCTGCTGCAGAACTTTTCAACAGATCTGACAATCAGCGCTTGGCGGCGTCTCGAAGCATGTTTTTAGCATTATCAGTATTAGATAGGCTCTCAAACATAAGATCGTTAATACGCGCCAGTCAGACGTCTAAGCTGGTTGATTACAAACTGTTTGGTTGTGATTTTGCCATAATGCCAGTGGAACACTTTCAGAATAACATTAAATTGGAAAGCATTCTGACAGGATTTGTGAACTGCCAGCATGAAGGGTCATCAACAGTGAGGCTGTGCTTAAAATGTGTGCGCAAACCTGTGTGGAATTAATTAACTGATGTTCTATTAATGTGGTGCTAAACTCCTCTCCTCTCCCATTTTCCTTGTCAGGTGACTGAGGTTTGAGTTGCTGGCCTGTTTAGTGGAGGAAACGCTACTCACCCCTCACCTTGTACACACATGCTAACTGACACACAAGTGCATATATATGCACACCCTCACACAGCTGAAGTCTGTGGAGAACTACTATTACAAGAAAGACTACACAGGTGAAGTTTGGTTCCAATTAAAGCAAAGGGAACTTTTGGCGTTTTGGACTACAGTATCCCAGGATTAATTCTGTTTTTGAAGCATCAGGAATTTTTGGTATCAGGAAATCCACTTGCAGCATGACTGCTTGAAACACGAGGATTCACATTCAGATTCATTGTCAATACAACTTTTTGAAGGGGAATAAACAAGCAAAAAATCCCTTGCATTTTTGAAGAGTTCTGAAAAGCAGGAAAAGACTCTATAACCAAGAGAGAGAAAAACAGCTGTTTTGATGAACTGGCATTTTTTGTTTTGGAAAACGGACTGAGGAAAACAAGAGATTGAACTGTGAGCACGAGACGTGGATATTTTTTTCAGACTCTCTCTTGTTCAGTATTGCCTTAGCTGTTCTATGTTCTAAGTCTGCAGGACTTGTACTTTTGTGAAGCTTGTCTACATATAATTTTCTATATTGTGGTCAGGTCTTCTATATTTATGCATATAAATGCTCATTTCTCTTCATTTGGAAGAGCTGGAGTAATACTTATTTTTCATGACGTCAGTTGCTCTTATTGAAAGAGGCTACACTGTACGTGCACTTGTGTATATGTAAATACTATAAAGACACTTCTAAATAACTTTGGATTTAAGAAATAGAGTGCATTGTAAATGCTTTATTAGCTTTTTTTTTGGTATTAATACTCTGGAAAGGGCATTGAAACCTTACAGAGAGAGGACAAAAACAAACAAACAAACTTTAAAAGGCAAAGGAGCAAACCGAAGGAAAAGGAGAAAAAAAAATGGCAACCGCAAGAACAGAAAGCATGGGCCCCATGGTGATGGGTCTGAACAAGCAGAACGGGCAGCTACGAGGACAGACTAAACCTCTCTCCCAGTCAGGACCCCACTCTGTGAGCACACCACCTGGAAAGATGACTGTAGGAGGAGGAGCCCTGAAGCCAGGGGGCGGAACCCAGGAAGGCGGTATTAGGTGGGTACCTCAGCCTCCTGTTAAATTTTTCATCTTTGTAGTAGAGGTATTAGTTTTGTATCATTTAGCGTTGCAATGAATATAGGTCTTACGTCTCACCACTGAGCAGTTTCATGTGTGAACTCAAAGGTGTTTGAACTGTGCTAATGTTTGGTGTCTGCTGCGTTTTCACTCTTAGGTTTGGTGATGACTGGAAGAAGAGCCTACTGCTCCCCCCCAAAGACACCAGAGTCAGAACTTCTGTAAGTGTGTTTGTGTTGCAGGCTTAAACAGAGTAGTCTTATGTAGAAATCTATGGGCTGTGTCAACCTCTTTTCCTCCTTCCGTTCTCCCAGGATGTGACTTCGACCAAGGGGAACGAGTTTGAAGACTACTGCCTGAAGCGGGAGCTACTGATGGGGATATTCGAGATGGGCTGGGAGAAGCCCTCCCCCATTCAGGTAACCAATCAGACCTTTCCGCCTACTGTCCATGATATCCCAACAGCCAATAGCTTGCATGTTGTGGCACTGTTGTTCATGTCATAATGCTGTTAGCTGAAAACCTTGCTCAGAAGTTCATAGTCCTGGTCGAGTTTGATTTATTGAACAGAATTACTTTCATTAAACTGACATCCAGTTGTGTCTGTGTCCCCTTGCCAGGAGGAAAGTATCCCTATCGCCCTCTCTGGCCGTGACATTCTTGCCAGGGCCAAGAACGGGACCGGAAAGAGTGGGGCCTACCTCATCCCACTGCTGGAGAGGATAGACCTGAAGAAAGACTACATCCAGGGTAAGGGCTCTCTTTACTCTCATTTTATTTGTTTTATTTGTTTTAAATTAACCCCTTCATTACACACCTCAGTAATTTGTAGGCTTAGACTAGACTAATTCTAACACAGATAGAGCAGATCATGCTGCTTCATGTGGTCACATGGTCTTGTGGGTGTCGTTTTCAGGTGGTCTGATTTGTCTTGTTTCTCTCGTTCTTTCTCCAGCCGTTGTGATGGTTCCCACCCGCGAGCTGGCCCTGCAGGTCAGTCAGATCTCCATCCAGATCAGCAAGCACCTGGGTGGAGTCAAAGTCATGGCAACCACCGGAGGAACCAACCTGCGAGATGACATTTTACGTCTGGATGAGACCGGTAATATACCAACCCATAATAATGATGATAACAACAACAAGATTATCAGTGATAATATTTTTTTGGGCTCAAATGTTGCACTGTGCTTTTCCCATGCAGTTCATGTTGTCATTGCGACACCGGGGAGAATTCTAGACCTGATTAAGAAGGGTGTGGCCAAAGTGGATAGAGTTCAGATGATGGTCATGGATGAGGTGAGTGGTAGTCTTCTGCTTTTACCAACTAGTGTCTACCATCTCATGTCAGGTGAAAGACAACATGGAGCCATATCTCATCAGATACTTACTACGTTTCTTCATATCACCAAAATTGTGTATTTCCACAAGCTTTCTGTAGGCATATTGCGCTGGACTTCATTCTCCCAAGCTATAGTTTTGCCTGTAGAAAAGCCAAACCACACCATTATGTTAAGCTCTTGCTTTTGAACGACGCAGTTGCATGGCACATTAATGTGTCTGAAGAATGATCTGACCGCAGAAAATGCACTACATGTTTCCAGACTGGACGAGACAAAGAAACTATGGTCGAGGGTGTTTGTGTGGATTAGATTTGAACTCTATGTGAAACTTTGTACGTATGTCTTTCTCTTTTAGGCAGATAAGCTGCTCTCTCAGGACTTTGTGGTGCTCATTGAGGATATCATCAGCTTCCTGGCCAAGGGCCGGCAGATTCTGCTTTACTCCGCAACCTTCCCCATCAGTGTGCAGAAGTTTATGGTGAGCAACACCTCAGGCTGTGTGTGTGTGAGAAAGTAATTTGTCATGATAGAATTCCTTTCTGTACAATTTCTGGCCTTTTTAAGTCATCTATGATTGTTTTTAGAAGTGTGTTTCCAAGTTCATTGTCGTGTTAGCCACCCTCAGGCAACATTTTATTCACAGAGACATTCACTGAGCTGTTTTCTGTTTAATGGTCTGCTAAAGTAAGTGTGTGTGTGTGTGTGTGTCTTCATAGAGCAAACATCTGCAGAAACCTTATGAAATCAACCTGATGGAGGAGCTCACTCTAAAGGGCATCACGCAGTTCTATGCCTACGTCACTGAGAGGCAGAAAGTCCACTGTCTCAACACACTCTTCTCAAGGGTAGGTCGTGGTGGGCCAACCTATTTAATGTCACTTGTGCTCTCTACGTCGACTCATTTTCTCTCTCACCCCATCCCCCCCCACCTTCCTTAGTAACTTGGTTTGTATCATGTGTTTCTTCTAAACATATTTCTCTTTTCTCACTCTGCAGTTGCAGATCAATCAGTCCATCATTTTCTGCAACTCCACCCAGAGGGTCGAGCTGCTTGCCAAAAAGATCACCCAGCTGGGCTACTCCTGCTTCTACATCCATGCCAAGATGATGCAGGTGTGTGTTATTGGTATTTCTGTAATGTACATGTGCTACCTTAACAAACCATTTCACAATGCTCAGATCTTGTGGAAATGGTCTGTGTTGGCTGAATGCTAATCTTCGGTCCTTCCACTCACAGGAGTACAGAAACCGAGTGTTTCATGACTTTAGGAATGGCCTCTGTAGGAACCTGGTGTGCACTGGTGAGCCAAATCTGTGTGTTCTTCTTATTGCAAGTTTAATGTCGGGTCTGTCTGTGAGGCAAAGGCCTGGTATTTTCAAAATGAAAATAAGTGTTGCTGTCTTTTTGTGCTAGACCTGTTCACCAGAGGAATCGACATTCAGGCAGTGAACGTGGTCATCAACTTTGACTTCCCGAAGAACGCAGAAACCTATCTGCACCGCATTGGTCGATCAGGTGTGTAAATGGCACCATGGCGTACAATAGAGACCCATACCATACCACCATGAGCACCGCTATCTGGACACGCTTTTCTTTGCAATCGTCTCATGATGTTGATTTTGCTGTCTCAGATGCTTGACCTCATGACTTTCTTAACCTCTCGTCCCCTCTCTTCATCTCTCTTGCTCACAACCCGTCCTTTCTTTCTTTCCCCCCCTCTTTTTTTTTTTCTCCCGCTGTCACATCAGGCCGCTTTGGGCACCTGGGTCTGGCCATCAACCTGATCACGTCTGATGACCGCTTCAACCTGAAGTCCATCGAGGAGCAGCTGGTGACTGACATCAAGCCCATTCCCGGCTCCATTGACAAGAGTCTGTATGTGGCAGAGTACCACTCGGTCTCGCCAGATGGGGAGGAGGAGGAGCCGCCTAGACGTCCTGTGACCACACCCAACCAGCCCTAAAGCGAAGCAATGACAGGCAGGTGAGTGGTTTCCGTGGTTACAGCGTTTTAGTCTCTTTAATGAGATCTGAGAATGTTTGTCTTCTGTCTCAATGCATTGTCGCTGCTCGGCAAGTCTTAATGTATTAAATTATTTAAAATGGTGGGCAACAGTAAAAAAAAAAAAAAGAAAAGAAAGGAAAACGAGCCTAGACTAACAGTTCTGGTTTTGTTCTCTTCTGTCCCTACAGGACCACAGGCTATGGTGTCACTGGCTTTTGCACAGACGTTTGCTTTTGCACAAAGGCTTCACACTCCTCTATGGACAATTTTTTTTTTTTCTCTTTTTTCCTGGCTTGTTCCCTTCATTCTTTCATACCCTCAATTTTGCCATTGCCGAGCCAGATAAAGCAAAACGTTTCATTCTTGTGCACAAAACTGAGGCATGCACTCTTTTGGCCCTTTTTTTTTATTCTTTTTTTTTTTTTAAAGAAGGAAACCCTAAACATTCCAGAGTCCTTGAGTGACTTGCAATAAATAAACAGGGCTGAGGGCCTGGAGGACGAGGTAGATCAACAAGCGAGAACAGAATTGATGTGCCCTGAGCTGGCTGTTGCTCCTTCTGTTAGCATTTGGTTTAGGGAAGAAAAAGAAAAAGGAAAAAAACAGATTTCAGAGGTCGTTTCAGAAAATAGAGAGATGGGTCCATCTACATACACACAGCATGCATGGTGCACATTCACACACACACACACACACACACACACACACACTGTTTTGGTGTGTGTCCTTTTAAAGAAACACACATGTACACACACATACATACATACATGCCCTGTCACTTAAGTGCCTTAATTTCTGACCAACTGTAGACGTTGAGACGTTGAAAGAAAAGCCGACTATCCTAGCTAGCATCTTTGTGATGCCCAGATATTTTAGAAGTCTAACCGAGGCAGAACAGTTAAACCTGCTCTGTGTTGTTGACAGGACTCCCCTTTTGATGTGATGCTCCGTGTACTGGCAGCCAATTGGCTTCAAGTCTTAAGTCACACCAAGAACCAAGGGCATGTCTGAACCATCAAAACTATTTAGTTTAGGCTGGAAAATTGATAAAAAGCACAAAAGCTTATGGTGCTTTTTAAAGTAGGAGACCTCATTCTTTTTTTTCCTATTACGAGAGTTTCTGTTCTATAAGGATCTGCAATTTGTGTGACAGAGTAGATTATTTTTCAGCACCTGTTTGCGAGAATTTTTGAAAATGACTAGGTACAAGGTGCCTAGGTCCTAATACAAGGTGATCTACTTCCTTTTTTGTTTTGAATTGGCGCAAGGCGGTATGTCATGATGAGGGCTTGTCCTCCTGTGGTGTTTTCACACTGCCCCTGTGAGCTCTGAAGAATGTCTCTCCTAGGTAACTATGCATTTGGCTGCCGACTCTGCTTCATGCTTCATTCATCTACAACACATTACTTCCAACACACTGGCCACAAAACACAGGGCTACAAAACAGCCCTCCTCCATTTATCAGTGCCCTCTTGTAGAAACATGGCAATAATAACACAAGCTTGCCAGCATGAGTCCTGCATTTGAGTTTTTCTTCCTACTTTGCATGATCAATTTCATCATGGAGATTGCAAAGAAATGAAATTTTATCGATCACGATTCAGTTGACTTCCAGGCAAGCGTGACCTTATGGCCTGCTAGGATATCTTGGGTCTTGCAACGGCAGGCTTTTACGTTTTATGCAGCAGAGTGCTTTGCATGAGAGGAGAACTTTGCAGGGCCAATGACACAGCTGCGTGTGTGAGGGGAGCTCCACTCACGAAGCTAAGCTTCATGCTGACCACCAGTCAGTGAGCGTCTTACATGCAGTAGCACATTCTGTGTACTAATTGGTCAGGCTTCTGCATAAATTAAATATGATTGGTCAGAGGGGGCTTGTGCTGAATGAGATGCTGTTCGTGTTTTGAAATAAGTGAGTTGCCTGCCTCGGTTTTGTGCACAAAAATAACTTTATTTGAAGAAAAATCATCACCCCCCCCCCCCACCCCTTTTTTTAACATTTTATTTTTATTATACTGGCAAACAGGTGAATGTACTACAACAGTTTGGATGTTTTCAAGGTAAAAGCAAGCTATACGTAGACCCTCTTTGTCCTCCATCTCCATCAGATGGAGTGAGTCAGCTTAAAAGAAAAGAAAAAAAAAAACACACTTTTTAAAGCCTGTGGCACTGCTCATCATCTCATATCTCAACAAACTCGGTCATGCTAAAGTGTTAATTTTTCTTTGCGCCTTGTCCTTTTTTTTTTTTTTTCAGACAATGGAGAGTTAAACATTTTTCCTTTTTGTTTTGATTCCTGGAACATCTATCCCTTTTTCCTTTCCTTCTGTGTGTCCAGCCTGGCACTTCATCATCTTCTTGACCTGTTCTCTCTGTAGTGTGTGTTATAGCTATAGCACTCTCTGTAGTGTGTGTTATAGCTTGCGTGACAGGCTGTCTGCTCGGCACACTCACTGGAGTTTTTTTGGTTTTTGCGCTCCCCTCTGAAGCATAAACTGTAGCATCTTCTAACTGGCAGCTGTGACGTACTTTTAAGTTTGGTCTTTTCCCTGCTGCAGATGAACGTAGCGGGGTGGGATGGTTGGGGAGTAAGGGTTGGGGATTGATTTGTAATTTTTTATTTTCAAATGGGGAGGGGGGTATTTGAGATTTGGTGGAATGTCTTGATTGGGCTGGGTGGGGATGCATTTTGCCAAAACTGGAGGAAACAGGCAACTAAATGGGAGAAGTGTGTTGACTAGTGGAGAGGTGGGCCAAATACTGGGGGGGGGGGGGGGTTATGAGACTCTGGGAGGGTTATGAGTGCGGGAGTAGGAGTGTGTGGGTCAGGGTGGGGATGGGTATGCTTGAGCCAAGTGTGTGGGTGGGATTGGGGATCGATCATAGATCGGTGATGGGATGGGTGGGGTGGGATGGTGTAGGATGGGATGGTTTGTGGATTGGAATGGTGAGACGCATCTGGTTGGGTGACTGTGTAGTGTGAGCTCTCCAACATCAGGTCTTTGCCCTGGTTTGTGCCACCAGCTGTTTCAAATTGGCACTGAAAGGCTCTCCAGAGTAAATTTGGGCCTTTCCAGGGCTGCATAAAATTAACAACCCCTGATCGGTACTTCTGAAGATTCGCTAAGTATTACAGTAAACATTCTGGCCAGTTGAGGTAAGAATTCTCCTCAATACTTTTAAGGAAAGGGTAGCAACCTGTGCTTCTCCCCTTTTTTAACCAGAATTCCCTCTGGCCTATGCCCTCACCTATCTAAACCAGGGTTTGTATTGGGAGTCTGTCCTAAAGGGGCACATCTGGTGGATCTGGACCTGTAAATGATGATCATTGTTTACAGAGTTTTTTCCGTTTACAGGTTGAAAGCAAAGAGTGAGCTGTTAGACTGGATGTAGGAAAGTCTATGTTGGGTTTTGAAAAGCTCACTTTCAGGACTTGTATGAAAACCAAAAAGTGTGTGTGTGTGTGTGTCTGAGTGAGAAATGGGGGACATTAGAATGAGTGAAAACTACTGTGTAAGAACGTGTGTGTGAGAATCAAAAGCCAAGAATCTGTGAAAGAATGCTGTATCTTTTCCTACAAAGAGGGGCTATGTGGTATGCGTGTGAGGAAGTGTGTCTGTGTGTGTGTCTGGAGATCGACTGCGGCTGAGATGGAATGTTTGGCTGTGGCAAACATTTGTGTGTGTGGACGCGTGCGCAGGAGTGAGCGTGGTGTGACCTAGGTGTTTTCACACCCTGGGTAGAATCCAACAAATTCTAACATGATTAGTCTTATCCAACAAAGATCCAGTAAACGACCAGAGAACCATTGTACCGAGATTAAACCGTTCCCCAGACCTAAATTGGCTCGAGGCTGTGGGATATCTGACATAATGTTGGACCTATTTTTCCAATCCAATGTTGAGATCCTAAAATTTGTTAAATTAAGTGAATTTAGATACTCCCCACTGCAAGAAATACAATAAAAATGGACCCTTTTTTTTCAATTATGGTTTGAGGTCCATAAAGGTGAATTTGTGAGAATTCATTTTCAGTTTGAAATCTAAATGCAAATGTCATTAAATTGGAGCTTTGAATGACATAAGAACTGTTATATGTCTGTGTATAACAGCTTAAGAAAAACATGGTGGGGGTAAAGTTCAGTTTTTTTTTTTCGACTTTTGTTTTCTGTGTAGTTTTGAGTGGAAATGGTTACATTTCGGTGGAAGTTTTATTTCTCTTCTGTTCTAAAATCTGAAGTCTGTTTAGCCAGAATGTGAATGAGAGAGGTAGAACCTTTTTCACAAGGCTAGTTTACCATCTCAGTATTATCTTTTAAATTCTGCGGTAGAAAAGAATCTGGCTTGTCATTTCTGTCCCTGTTCCAAGCACCAGGGATAAACCAGTCAGACCAAAATTATCCAAACCTCTTACTACTTTTAATTCTGTGGCCCTGCTACCATTCCCAAATTTTGCATATTAATTGGTATATCAAGCAGTTGATTCCCCCCCCCCCCCTATTTAAGGTTGTGTCACCATCACCTTTATGCAACTCTGTTGATTCATTCCTCTTCTACCTCTCTCATTGAAATGAACTGTGTTCTTAACAAAAATGCAGAGGATTATCTGGCTAAATAAATAAAAACAATTGACTGCAATTTGTGTCCCTGTTTTGTCTCTTTTTTTTATTATTAATAAAAAGCTACCTATTATTATGTAATCAAAACTTGTAGGAGCAGCAAAGCTTTCATAACCAGGGATAGATCTGTTTGGATTTGTGGAGTCTTTGACAATTAAATACCAGCATGCGGCGACGGTGTTAACTATACTATAAATGTGTTAAGCTGATCATTTTTGTAGTTCAGCTTGTCTGTTGTTGCCATTGACTCGAGACCCATGTGTGTAGTCCTGTGACCTTCACGAAGTCCCCCCTCTTTGTGATAAACCAGAAAAACCTTCGACGCCTCAACCAAGCTGTCTTGGTGACGATTTTTGTCAACCAATGAACAGATGCAAGATGATTTTCACCCGCCTCCTAGAAGCTCCCATGTGTAAAATGTTTCACCTCTAGCATGTGAAGGCTCTGGTGAAGACACGCCTTCATCTCTAAAATCATGCGCCGCCAGAGATTGACAGGCGAAAAGGCAATACATTGTTCACCTGTCGTTTTCACTATCCAATCCAAAGGTCACATACCCCAAGAAGGCGGTTCCTATGTTGAAACTCATACTGGTTGAACGACTTCTTCGTTGGTGCTGCCGGGTGTTGTATCGTCCTTCTGTCCTGAGTCACAACGTGAGTATCAATCTTATATCACGAGGTTAATAAGAACATGGCTATTTAAGGTTGAAAAAAAGCAGACACAGTCGTAATTCAAAGTTCTGATGGCATCCAATATAGAGGTGCCTGCTCCATACCTTTCCTCCTGAGATTGATGTTATTTTTAAGCTAACTAAGCTAGCTGGCTGGCTGGCTGGCTAGCTAGCTAGCTAGCTAGCTAGCTAATTCATTGGTCATAGCTAGCTACCAATCCTTGGATAGGTGATGTCTTGCCAGAAAGCTTGCTGGTTACGTTGGTTTGGCATACCCTGTTTGTGTCTTTAAATGGCTTCCATCTTTTCTAGTCATGTTGGGTAGGTAGCTGGCATTAAGAGCATCATGAATTAGACTAAAATCTGTATGGCAGTGAAGGGTGGCTTATTCAACCCTCCGCAACCACACCGAGATACAGTGTCAAGCGTCATAGATAATCATTATATTAACTGAAAGAGCTGATCTCATGAGCACAGGCCCGCTATTGTTATGCTTCTTCCCCAGATTTAAAGGCTCACCCGGGATCCTGTGTTTTATTGGTTGAAATGTATTGGTTGAATTCATGCCTTGTTCATTATCACCCTATCCAGTGAACCTCTTCTTCCGTATTCATTCATTCCCCCCCCCCCCCCCAGCATGGGCAGTGTTTTGGCTGCCAGTTCCCCAAGCCCTCCAGTGCCCCCTCCGGGCGGCAGTCCTGGTGCGGCAGGCCTTGTGTCTATGCCCCCGGGCTTCACCATGCCCCCTGTGTCACCGGTCTCACCCACTGGAGCCCCCACAGCCGAGTCTGAGGAGACTGATCCCCCGCTGCCCAATCCGGGAGCCTTTGAGGAGTGCCACCGCAAGTGCAAAGGTTAGCGCATGATGAGGATGAATAGCCATGAGGTTCCATTTAAGACAGTATGGCGACCAGTGTGCCATGTTTTCTCCCAGTTAAACTTGCTTTCACCAGGTTGTCATCATGCCTGTTTCCAAGGGTTTCAATTTAGATTTCCTGTCATTTTTATCCTTTGGTTACAGCCTGCAAATTGAAAAAATCGTCAGCTGGTTAATATACACCCTATTGGAGTACACTCTTGCAAAAGGCTTGATGATTCGCCTGAGACAAGTGCTGGAACTTTTTTTTTAAATCAGTGCCGTAATGGTGTGTGCGTGTGTGTGGTGTGTGGTGTGTGTGTGTGTGTGTAGAGGTCTTCCCCATGCAGATGGAAGGAGTGAGACTCACGGTTAACAAGGGACTTAGCAATTATTTTCAGGTCAGTCAAGGTCTTTTACTGCATCTGAATGCAAATCTTTCTTGTCTCTCTTTTGCTGTCCTTTTGTCTCAACTATAATTAGCACCATTTACTTACATAATTATGAGAGATAGTTTTTTCATGGTTTGAGGAGAAATGTTCGCTAACAGCAACCACTTATATGAGCATATATATATATATATATATATATATATTATACGTTTTATGCCCTCAGTCAATGTGCAAGATAAAACAGTTTTTGAATAGGAATCTGAATGAGACACAATGAAATGCATGGGACAGTGCAATAGAGTAGATGTAGTGATTTACTTGATGTTGATCCAATCTGCCTCCCTGTCTTCCTCTGCCGTTCTGTCTGTTGTCATCAGGTGAATCACACCGTCATGCTGAGTACCCAGGGTGATTCCAGTTACAGATTTGGCGCCACCTATGTGGGCTCCAAGCAGATGGGTCCTGCTGAGGTAACATGCTTCTCTTTAGCCTAATGTGGTCGTCTCAAAGTGCAGCCGAGTTTAAAGCCCATCTGACTCATTTACTCTGTATACTTTTATTTTGTATTAAATTAGCAGCCAGTAGTGAGCCATAGTGATTTGCAGCATAGTACAGGTGTGCCTCAGGTGTGCCAGGTATTTCTGCTTCCTGGGTGTCGAACCCATGATCTTGTGCTACCTTTGGAGGTACAGGAACATTGTAACATTGCACACAAGACCAGGGCCAGACCCTTTTAGTTGATATCTGCGATCCCACAAGTTATAGGGTTTGTGTCAGGGGAGAATGTATTGGCTTGTTATGGTGGTGATTGGCATGCTCTTGCAGTGCAGCCTTGAATTATCAACTGTATTGTGCTCTCAGAACTTCTCGTGTTTGGAATTTCATGTCTCTGAACAATGGAAATGTATTGGAGTTCATCATACTCAACTTATGTATGCGTGAAGGTCAAGTCAATGTATTTTCTTCTTCTGCCTGTCCTTAGTCCTTCCCGGTGATGGTGGGTGATATGGACAACAGTGGTAGTCTAAATGCACAGGTCATCCATCAAGTCACAGAGAGAATACGTTCCAAACTGGCCTTCCAGGTATGGACCTGTGTGTGTGTGTGTGTGTGTGTGTGTGTGTGTGTGTATATATTAATGTGTGTGGGAGCATTACCACAACACCCCACTCAAGTCTTTAGATTTCTAACTAAATCCAGTTGCTGGTTTTGCTGCCATCTAAGTCATTTCTCATTTGATGTTGCCCAATCAGACACAGCAGCAGAAGTTTGTCAACTGGCAGGGAGATGCCGAGTTCCGAGGCAAAGACTTCACAGCTGCCATGACATTTGGTAACCCAGATGTGCTGGTGGGATCTGGTAAGGCTTTACTGAAAAATGCCGTTTTCTTGTGTCCATTCGTTTTGAAAGACTGAAGTGTACTTGGTGATGTTAGTAGTTCTATCGGCCATTTTGTTACGAGGCCATGTTTTGCCTTTTAGATTTCAGACTCCCTTAACTTTGGTGTTAATGAGAGCCTGACTGTTTGCCCTCTTCTTCATATTACCCCTTTTCTTTTTTTATTTCCTTCTTCTAACCCTCCTGGCTTTTGTCTTCTTTCCTCACCACCTCTCCTCTGTTCACTGTTCTCTCTCTCTCTCTCTCTCAGGTATTATTGTAACCCACTATCTGCAGTCCATCACTCCATCTCTGGCTCTGGGGGGAGAGATGGTGTATCACCGGCGGCCTGGAGAGGAAGGCACAGTCGTGTCTCTTGCTGGCCGCTACACAGGTGAGGGTTTTTGTCTGTGTGTGGACATTCTAATGAGTGTGGAAATGTCTACACAGTGTGTGTGTGTTTGTTTTCTGTGTTTGTCTCTGAATTGAGAACTCCTTGCAACTGAATGTATTCACTCACCAAACCCTGCATATACATGAAGGTCATTGGGCTCCAGTGCTTATAAATGACCTTGATTGGTTGACCTTGTGCTTTTTGCTCCCTCTCCTAGGCAACAACTTTATTGCCACATTGACACTAGGGGGCGCTGGAGCGCATGCATCCTATTATCACAAGGCTAATGACCAGGTAAAAGCTCTGTCGGTCAGTGGTCTGTGTGTGTGTGTGTGTGTGTGTGTGTGTGTGTGTGTGTGTGTGTGTGTGTGTGTGTGTGTGTGATTGTGATTGATTTTAGAGGCTGGGGCAAACAGAGTGGAAGCTAACCATCTTGTTGGTGTTCACCTCGTGACCTTTTTGGGGTGTTTTTGTGTTATTCAAACGTTGCACATTTGCTGTCTAAAAAGCACAGATTCATGTACTGATCACCACAGATGACAACTGTCTGTCTCTGTAGTGTAAGCTAACAAGAAGTCAACCAATCTTCTGCTTTTTTTTCTGCTGTAGCTCCAGCTAGGCGTGGAGTTTGAGGCCAGCACCCGAATGCAGGACACCAGTGTGACCTTCGGCTACCAGCTGGACGTGCCGAAAGCAAACCTGCTCTTCAAGGGTATGCTTGAGGCTTCCCTACTGCACTATTGAGCTCTATTCTGCACATTTGTTGAATTTGTCAGTTGAACGCAATGTCATGTTAAATCCATAGTGCATAGCTAAGATTTTAAGGTAAAATCTGTTATTTTAGAAGAAAGATTTTTATATTTATATTAGGATTTTTTTATATTTGTATTTATCCTTCAATGCTCTTCTCCCTGCTCCTCCTTGTGTCTGCACAGGCTCAGTAGATAGTAACTGGGTGGTGGGGGCGGCGCTGGAGAAGAAGCTGCTGCCGCTGCCTCTGTCTCTGGCCCTGGGAGCTTTCCTCAACCACCGCAAGCACAAGTTCCAGTGCGGCTTTGGCATCACCATCGGCTAGAGGAGGCCACCCTGGTACAGCCACCTCCAAACCTCAAGGACTCTCGGGCACTCAGCTGCCCCTCTGACTGACTGACTGACAGACAGACAGACAACTAGACAGGACAGATGCAACCACAACCACATATTGACCGTACAAACTGGTAGCAAAGTCTCTCTCTGATAGTGCTGCCCCTCCCTCCCTCCCCCCACCCCAACCCTAAAGCTGTTTCGTCTCCAAACCCATGGGCAGAGCTCCGTCATTGCAACATCTCTTTTTATTTTGCCCCCCACCCTCCTCAAGGAGCCCTAAAGATGTGAAGGAGACCGCCATCCTCTTATTCTTCTTATTGGTTGCAGTACTACTGGGGACTTTAAATTCAGCGAAATGAGAGTAATATTGCCTGCACTCTCAATGTGTCAAGGACCTGACATTATGTCTGCAACTGTCCCTGTAATGAATGGATATGTACTACTGTGATCAGAGGGTCAGGTTGGGAACAACCAGGGATGGGATCAGACAGATTGAAGGCTGGAGATTTTACAGCAAGGAGCTCAACTACATACACCTACAAAATCTGATAGTTAGAGTAAAACACACTCACACACACGCATACATACCAGATGCTGTCCAGTTACATCATTTTTAGTATAACAGTTTTGTTATCTGTTTCATCAGATTTTTTCAGTCTGGTTTTTTTTCCCCTCCTATTTTTTTGTATTGTTTGACCTTGTGCTCTGCAATGTTCTACTGGTAGTTTGATTTTTACAAGCTTTTTTTTCCATCATGGCAAATATATATGACCTTATACATAAATATGTATAAATATATATGTTACCTGTACATATCTGTTGGGGAACAAAGATAAATGCAGTTTCTTATCAAGTTTTGGAGTCGTTTCGTGTGTGTGAATATGAGTAGGTGGGTAACAAGATTTCACCGTATTGTATTTTCCCGACTATTGACCGCACTGTCTATGAACCGCATTACAGTATTTTATATATAAAAACAAACCCTTGTATTGACCGCAGGGATGCAGGCATTTTGCAAAATCAATGTTTAAACTGCGGTTAACAGCTGGGAAATTACGTTATCCCTGACTTATTTCTGTTGGACAGCAATGCCTTTTCCTACTACTATTCCTTGGCCAAATTCCTGGCACCACAAAATAAACAGTGCTTACCATACTTCCAAACCAAATATGCTATAAAACTACCTTGAGGTTTTCAGAGCTATGCCCTTATAGGTAGACTAGAAGGTGATTTAAAAAAAAAAAAAAATTGGTTAACTCAGGAACACACAACTGTTGCTGAAGCCCTTTATTGACACATGATTCTGAATACTGCAAAGATAATCTCTTCTAATAGTAAAGTGTCTGGGATTCAAACAAGGCAACATCAAGCCATAGCATGATCTCCGTAAAAATACAGTATCGCTGAGCTTCTACACTAAGGAAAAAATCTAAGCAGCGAGCTTAATCTTGTTGTAGAGCAGGTTCCCAGAGTGACGCAAACTCTCCGATAAAGAACTCGGCGCTCGTGCGGATATTCAGCGCCGTCTGGGCCAGCTGGCCCTGGAAGGTCTGGACCACAGGGATGGTGTTCTTCTGGATCTCCAGTAGATTCTGGTCGATCTTCCTGCGCGCCTCCTGAGTGTAGGCCTCGGCGTGACTCTCGATGGCCTCCAACCGGCGGCTCATGTCCTCCTCCAGCTGACTGGCCAGCTTTTCCGCCTCCTCCGAGATCTGCTCCCACACGCTCTCCCCCGTATCTCTTGCGTCGTTCAACATGGACATCCCAAAGCGGACGGCCGTGTCAACCCCCCCAGAGATCTCGTTCCTTAATGGAGATAAGAATATAGGAGGAGGCAAATATAAGGTGCGGCGAACAGACCTCGTTTTGGTGAAGGTTGCTGCTAAAGAAAAGCAAAGTTTTCTGGATTTTTTTGTTGATATTCTATTTCTCACTGTTAAAATACACCTACCATTACAATTATAGATCACACATTTCTTTGCAAGTGGCCAAACTTGCGAAATCGGCAGGGGTTCAAATACTTATTTTCCCCACTGTAGGTTCGGTGTGAGGTGAATAGGACTCACCTGACATCACCGGCCAATGCATGTGTAAATGCTCGGTGCACCTCAGCCCCTAACCCCCTCAGGGAATCCCAGGGGTCAGTCTCGTCCAGTCCCCAGGCTTCTAATAGGCTGTTCTCCAGGGCCACATGCTCCTCATAGCCATGGCAAGCCGCTGTGCAGTAAACAGCATTTTATTTAGTCATTTAGCACACGCTTTTATCCAAAGTGACTTACAAGGAATTTTGCATTTATACATACATTTAGGGGTTCAGTGTCTTGCTCAAGGACACTTACACACTTGGTAAGAAGGAGTGGGGAATCGAATTAGCAACCTTCCGATTACTAAACGACTCCTCTACCTCCTCTACCACACCACTGTCACCCCAATTACAAACGGGCTGACTGAAACGGCTAGGGTGGATGCAAGTTTTTTTTGTCTCAGAGCAGAGGAAACCTAGAGACACAATCAAAGATAGGACACGAGGGCAGAATATTGGAGATGCATTTTCTTTTCGCTGCAGTCACAATGTACGGAATCCGAGTCTGGTTATCTAATCTAGTTGTCTAGTTGTTTATCTTGTTGTCATGGTGGCAGTCTTTTGTGCCAAAGTCAAATATGATGTCACAGAAATGTTACTGTCACAGTTTAGCTAGACTATTGCTCTGCCAATATTAATACAGCAATAACAAGTTAATAATTATTGCCAACCCTTTATCAACTTTTATTTAACTAAGTCCCTAATGCCTAACAAGCATAATCTAAGATAGTGTATTAATGAGAAGATTCATTATTTTGTATCAAACTTTCAAATTGGTTCATCATTCCAGTTGTATCCAGACATTTTTACATATCCAGTTTGAGTATGCACATTTATAAACAGTATTTACAAGTTTAATGGGTACATACTTACTTTCATGTTATTGTAATCTAGGTCAAAAACTGAAGCAAATATGATTCTAAGAAAGCTAGACGTGCCTTAGTGATATTGCAATGTCAACAGAAAACTGAAGTAAACATGTTTCTAATGTGGTACAGGATGATAAAGGAGGTGTCTGTCTTAGAGAGGACACTCCACTTACCACTGATCAAAACCAGCACAACTGCTGCCGACACCTTCATCGCAACTCTTCAATCCTTGGGAGAGAGAAGAAATGACATGTTCAGAATGGAACGCTGAGTAGAGAAGCTCACAGCTCTGTGGATGAATCTTACCTGTGTGAGCGGAGTCGTAGTTGCAACTGCATGATTTCTTGAAGCGTTGTGTAACATATCTTTAGCCATGAAGCTCCATAGTGCACCGAAGAAAGTCCACTGGCATAAACAGAGATAGCGCTGTGTTTGGGGCTTTCCTACTGTCATGCACTCAACACATGTGATGGTCTGTGTGTGGATGTGTATAGGTGGATGTGGGTGTGTAGTTAGGGGACATTTAAGGAAATGGGTTTACACATAAAAAAGAGAAAACAGGGCCTAGCAGGAGGACCCTTGCAGTAACAAACTGAAAACCTTTATCCCATTGGCTGTGCTGGTGACTGGCCGGTTAAAGTCCCACAGTCTCTTATCTGGATGGGCGAGTCGAGACTGTCAGACAGACTATCTCTGTGATCATTTCATTGGGGTTTATATCAATACAGATAATAGAGCCAAATGGGGCCAGGAGGAAAAGAAATCCCAGTTTGGGCTTTTCATCTAATGCTGTCTTTTGAATTGCACTGTTGAATGAAATAACTGGATGTAAAGGTAGTTAGAATAAGACCATTCATTTCGTGATTTGCTTGCAGTCAGAGGAACGAGTGAGAAACATGTTAAAACATTCTAAAGTCATCCTCAGATATTGTACTCTACCCTTCTTGTGAGCTCTTCTGAATCTTATCTTCATTTTTGTCGAGTATTGTAGTTAAATAATTAAATTAAGTAATATTTCATTTGATAAAGCTTTCGTTACCCATAACTTGTATGACTATGGAAAGACCGTTTCCATAGGAAGGGTATATCCAAGGGCATGTCTTGGCATTTATTCTATGGCTCAAATCTCAAATTTTAGGCTACATTCACTAGCCAGACAATGGGATCGCGAGTACCGCTAATTTATGAGTAGGCCTATGTAGATGAAATCTCCAGTAAAGCCTTAGTTGTATGAACTAATTAAGCAAGGATATATTTGTACCAAACATATTAAAAATGTTTGCAGTCAGTGACTGACAGAATGTAAACTAGTAAATGTTGGCAGAAAACTGAAGTAAATGAACATTTATAACTATACATGTAACTATATATGTTACCATCCTTACCATCCATTAGTCTCCCTAATAGAAATACCATCAAAGAATGAAAGAAAAAGGATTTAGGCTCAAAGTTGCTGAGCAAGAGAGAGAAAAGAGTGCAAGATTGCGCTGCATTTAGTGGCCTCAACTGCCAGTGTACCTTTGGCTGCAGGCTGTCTCATGTTTATAGATACAGTTTTTTTCTCACACAGATATGCTCTGTTCTAGATGTAGGCCTACCTCCCAGTAACACTGGTCTACTGTTTTTGCCTCTGTATTTCAGCGGAGGCCTAAATGAACAGTTAATAAATGAACAGTATGAGAGAACAGTTTCAGAGTAGAGTTTATTGCACTCTGTGTACTTAGCATTCAACTCTTAACACTCCATTCAGTTATTGAGGAATACAAACAGCAATGAAAAACTGCTGCTAGATGAATTTGTTGTGATAAAAATGAGAGAGCAAGATTATCATTCACATCATAAATAGTATTAAGCTGTTATGGCCCACCTAATCTAGGTAAGATTGACATGCACACTCATGGGCCTCCATCACACTGGCATTGGGCATCTCACTGGAACAGAGGGTGCGTTTCATTTCCTTTTGTCAGTGACTCCCAAAACACGACAAGATGAGTCTGCAGGGACTGTGCGACCGACCCGATGAGTGACTCAGTCATCTTCCGCATGTCCCCAGCACTCTGCGTTAGCCGGCCGTGGACGTTTTGGACAGCAGCAATGGCGTTGTTCTGGATCTCTTGAAGAGTGTCGTTCGCCTGTCGTTCGGCATGCTTATAGATCTCGGACTCAAAACGGATGGCTTCACGTCCAGCTGTTCGACCCAGGTCATCAAACATAGACTGGGCCTTACTTCCCACGTCTTTGGCATATTGATTGATTGAATCCACACTCTCTGAGATCTTGTCACTAAATAGGAGATGGAAAAAAGGTATTTAACGTGAAACAAGAAACTTTGACCCCTTTTTATATTAATTATTATAGTTGCTAGGTTTATTTAAGGAGTCATTCTACAGAACTGGTTCAAATTCAAGATGGAAAACATCTAGAGAAAAAAGTAGTTCCCCCCCCCCCAAAATCTTTGTATGTATATACAGTGTCTAATTTCTTACATATATAGGTACATATTTCTAGTAATTGTACAGTTAATTCTCATTTTGTACTTTTAGACAGTTTTTCCCCTCCCCAATTAAATGTCATAAACTAATGCCATGTTTAACCAATATGACTTAATAATCATCATCATCATCATCATCAGGGCCGGAGTACCCCGGATTGGATACTAATTTCTCCCCCAAAAACGGCCCTGAACAAGGTCCTTTAGGGGTCAAAATGCCTACAAATGTTTGGGGCACTCAAAAAAGGCCCTTGAGGTCCTGCAGAGGAAAAAGGGCCTACAATGTTTGGTTCTCAATTTACCTCTCCTAGAGATTGGAGCATTGATTAGCTCATTCTCCCCCCACAACATAAGGGAGAGGTATCAATGTTGCTTATCCATAATTGTCCTATAACTTGCCCTCTGCACCCTATTCCCACCACACCCCTCCAACCTGTCTCGCCTACAGTTTTACCCACTATCAAGCATACAGTAAATGCTTCGCTCAGTTCAGTAAACTAGCCTGGCATTCAAACAGGCTTGGGTTACTCCATTACTTAAGGTAGTTTCATTTAACCTGTCTGATGTGGAATTACTCTTTTTCATCAAAGATTCTTCAACAGGTTGTTTTAAGCATGTTTCTGATTTCCACTCAGAATAAATCACTTGACACTAACCAGGCTGATTTTGAGAGTGATCATTCTACAGACACTGCTCTATTGACAGTCACTCAACAGTTCTTCTATTGCTAGACTTTTCAGCAGTCTCTGACAGTCTTTGGTAAATCACACAATTTTCATGTCTACACTGTCTCACCTGGGCATCTTGGGCAAAGTATACAGTTGGTTTAAATCTTATTTCACAGGATGATCATTTAATGTGTCTTGGCAGAGACAAGTGTCCAAAGCTCCGCAACTCATTCGTAAACCTCACCTGATTTCCTTGCCCAGTGCAGTCTGTTGGATCAGTCCCAGGATGTCTGGACCTGGTTCATGTTCAGGACCTTGTTCGTCTTCAGCACCTCGATTGTATTCATATTCATAATTGAAATCAAATCCAGACTGAGGTACTTCCTCGGCCTGGCATTGACTTTGGTCTAAGAAAATAATTACAAAGGATTATCATCATAGGGAATGTAAGTGTTCATTTATCATTAACATTTTTAAAGGAATTCATTTTTAATATTCGAATAATGCAGTATCTGGAATAGCGTCAGTAACTATACTAGCCAGAATGGACAGGGATTGTTGGATGCAAAACTGAACTAGGTCTGTTTTTGTGTCTGTATGCGCATTGTGTGTTAAGGTCTCATTGTGTTTTGCAAAGCACAGATGAAATGTCCTGTCCAAAAAGCCAATTCCGTAGAACTGTGAATTGTAAGAACTAATTTAGTAAGGATATAGGGCTTTTAGTGACTGGTAGAATCTAAACTAGTAATTAAAGACTACTCACCACCCATTAGTATCACAAATAGAAATATCAACGATGCCCTCATGGCTGGTTATGATGGTGGACGTATAAACGTATAATACACAAATGAACAAATAAAATGTACGAAAACGCAGGTCTGTGGTTCTTCCCCTGTGTGATGTTGCAGAGTGCTTCTGCAGTTGGGCTGTCAAAACTAAGTTCTAAGCAAAAAACCTCTCTATTTATGCATTTTCCTATGGCTAAAGTCCTTCTGCTTCACAACTGGCCCTTTTAGATCAATAGGTCTGTAGATGTTAAACTCACAATGTATTGATCCAAAACATTTCACAACAAGACGGTGGAATGACAAGAAGAGGACGATGCGTTCTCAGAAATAACACAATACTATGTCGCAATCAAAAAGTAAACTTTGGGCATCTTAGTAAGGCATGTAATGTGCTATAATAAGTTTACATTTGCAGCTCATCGTTAATCAATGTATCCAACATACACATTTACATTCAGGCATCATTGTAGATTTGATGGATTATATAATCATCTTTTATGGTTTCATACATGTATGATGGATTACAAAAGACATGTCGTGGATTACAAAAAAGATGCAGTGTGAAGTGTCAAAAACACTTCCATAAACAACACATTATATCAAATGTCAGTTAACAACATGTTACATTAAATATATAATACAATAGATTAGCAGTAACTATTCCACAAACAGATCCAATTTTTAAAACATTTTTGTGGCCGAAATCAATAGGATTTAGATCCAAAGTTGCTGAGCAAGGGAGAGAGAAGAAGAGTGCAAGAGGATGTTTAGTTTAGAGGCCTCACCTGCCACTTTGCCAGTTTGGCAGCTGATTTAAACACCTAACCCTTGAGGCCAAACACCCTTATGATGAATTTGTCACAACAAATAGTCCGGTAATTGTCAAAAGTGGATCTAAGAAATGGGACAGTAAAAACATATTTTTATCACTTAAGAAACATTGCTAAGCTGCAACCGTTTCTCTCTCAGGCTGACACTGAAAGACTGATACACGATTTTATGACAAGCAGGCTAGACTGCTGTAACTCCCTTTTGTCTGGTCTTCCAAAAAGCCATTAGTCAATTACAAATAATACAGAATGCAGCAGCACGAGTCCTCACCAAAATAAGACAGAGGGCGCACATCACACCAGTCTTAAAATCACTGCACTGGTTACCCGTTAGTTTCAGAATAGATTTCAAGATTATTTTACTAGCCTGTAAATCACTCCATAGGCTCCCAGCCTTTGGAATACTCTGCCAGAAGACCTAAGAATGGCTGAAACGGTGGAAACCTTTAAGCGTACACTTAAGACATACATGTATGTCTTTAATCTCGCCTTTCATTCTGTGTAATATTTATCTATTCTGAAGTGGGTCTGCTGTACATGTGTATGTGCGTGCGTTGTAATAAGTTATTTACATGATATGGTTTTTTCATCTCTCTGGAAAATCTTTGTCTGTAATGGGGGGCATTTCCTTCTGTGAAACTCTTTGTATTACCTCCTGGTATGAAATGCTTTCAATGTTTGATTTGATTTGATTTAAAAATACACAACCTCATTGAATTAAAATACAAACAACAATGCAAATGCAATCATTTATTTTGTCATTCTTTTAAAATGAAACATTTGAAGCCCATGTGACAATAAAAAAAAATAAAAAAAAATCCAACAAAAAGATTCAACCGGGAAGGCTTAATATTTTCAGTGCCTGAAGCTAACACAAGTAGAGTGGAGCCATTATGCGACATTTCGACATCAAATACAGAATATTCACATCCATATTTTAAATGGGACCTAATTTTATGCTGATGTTGAGGGAAGGTCACAGTGAATCCATGTCAACTAAAATTCTAGTTTCAAATGAAGACGTCATAGCGATTGGGCGTGGTAGAGGAGTGTCGACCAAGGTGTACATTCTTAACTGTCTGACTTAAACTGTGACAATTCTTGTGGCACACATATTGTTTAAATATATTTTGAAACTATTACCATCCTCTTCTCTGTCACTGTCATCTCTAGTATAACAATCTCAAAGAAGTGATCATCAAGAGTAACATCTGGTTGGCAGAGGTCTGATAGGGATCGTCTTGAGCCAGTGAGTCTCTTAGGTTAGCATAAATTAAACATCCGCTGGCAAGGGCCAGATCTGGGACACTGTTCTTACTGGCTGTTCTTGGTGAAGGAATCCCACAATGTGGTGAGCTGGGTCTTCAGGTCCTGAGCTAAGGGATCCAGTTTTCCCTTCAGCTCCTCTGCGTAGGGAGCCAGATTCTGCTGCTCTTCTGAGCCAGCTGCAATTGCATTTCTCACACACAACTCTTGCTGAAGCCCTTGACTCTGAATACCGCAAAGGAAATCTCTTGTAACAGTAAAGTGTCTGGAATTCAAACAAGGTGACATCAAGCCATAGCATGATCTCCATAAAAATACAGTATGGCTGAGCTTCTAAAGTAAGGAAAAAATCTAAGCAGCGAGCTTAATCTTGCTGTAGAGCAGGTTCCCAGAGTGACGCAAACTCTCCGATAAAGAACTCAGCGCTCGTGCGGATATTCAGCGCCGTCTGGGCCAGCTGGCCCTGGAAGGTCTGGACCACAGGGATGGGGTTCTTCTGGATCTCCAGTAGATTCTGGTCGATCTTCCTGCGCGCCTCCTGAGTGTAGGCCTCGGCGTGACTCTCGATGGCCTCCAACCGGCGGCTCATGTCCTCCTCCAGCTGACTGTCCAGCTTTTCTGCCTCCTCCGAGATCTGCTCCCACACGCTCTCCCCCGTATCTCTTGCGTCGTTCAACATGGACATCCCAAAGCGGACGGCCGTGTCAACGCCCCCAGAGATCTCGTTCCTTAATGGAGATAAGAATATAGGAGGAGGCAAATATAAGGTGCGGAGAGGTGTCTTTGTTCAATTTAAAATGTGTGTCACTACATAGCTAAAATAATATGTGATAATGAATTGAACTAAAATGAATGAATGACATAATATGATACATTAACAGCAATGAGTACCCAGTTAAGTTGTGTCTCATTGCTAAACAACATTAAGGTTGTGGAATAGGACACAGCTTAGTACCATTAATGTGGATTATGCAGTCAATTCTGTATAAACATTGTAGAAGTTCAATCATCTGTAACATTGTTCTGGTATTTGTAAACATTGAGCGAAGATGGAGAACGGCACTCCCTGAGTACTTTTTGTTGAGTTATCTCCACAACACACATTCACTCATACACATAGGTTCGGTGTGAGGTGAATAGGACCCACCTGACCTCACCGCCCATTGCGTGTGTAAATGCTCGGTGCACCTCAGCCCCTAACCCCCTCAGGGAATCCCAAGGGTCAGTCTCGTCCAGTCCCCAGGCTTCTAATAGGCTGTTCTCCAGGGCCACATGCTCCTCATAGCCATGGCAAGCCGCTGTGCAGTAAACAGCATTTTATTTAGTCATTTAGCACACGCTTTTATCCAAAGTGACTTACAAGGAATTTTGCATTTATACATACATTTAGGGGTTCAGTGTCTTGCTCAAGGACACTTACACACTTGGTAAGGAGGAGTGGGGAATCGAATTAGCAACCTTCCGATTACTAAACGACTCCTCTACCTCCTGTACCACTGTCACCCCAATTACAAATGGGCTGACTGAAATGGCTAGGGTGGATGCAAGTTTTTTTTTTGTCTCAGAGCAGAGGAAAGATAGAGATCAAAGATAGGACACGAGGGCAGAATATTGGAGATGTATTTTCTTTTTGCTGCAGTCACAATGTACGGAATCCGAGTGTGGTTATCTAATCTAGTTGTCTATCTTGTTGTCATGGTGGCACAGTCTTTTGTGCCAAAGTCAAATATGATGTCACAGAAATGTTACTGTCACAGTTTAGCTAGACTATTGCTCTGCCAATATTAATACAGCAATAACAAGTTAATTATTATTGCCAACCCTTTATCAACTTTTATTTAACTATGCCCCTAATGCCTAACAAGCATAATCTAAGATAGTGTATTAATGAGAAGGTTCATTATTTTGTGTCAAAATTTCAAATTGGTTCATCATTCCAGTTGTATCCAGACATCTAGATTGAGTATGCACATTTATAAACAATATTTACAAGTTTAATGGGTACATACTTACTTTCATGTTATTGTAATCTAGGTCAAAAACTGAAGCAAATATGATTCTAAGAAAGCTAGACGTGCCTTAGTGATATTGCAATGTCAACAGAAAACTGAAGTAAACATGTTTCTAATGTGGTACAGGATGATAAAGGAGGTGTCTGTCTTAGAGAGGACACTCCACTTACCACTGATCAAAACCAGCACGACTGCTGCCGACACCTTCATCGCAACTCTTCAATCCTTGGGAGAGAGAAGAAAGTGTGACATGCTCAAAATGGAACGCTGAGTAGAGAAGCTCACAGCTCTGTGGATGAATCTTACCTGTGTGAGCGGAGTCGTAGTTGCAACTGCATGATTTCTTGAAGCGTTGTGTAACATATCTTTAGCCATGAAGCTCCATAGTGCACCGAAGAAAGTCCACTGGCATAAACAGAGATAGCGCTGTGTTTGGGGCTTTCCTACTGTCATGCACTCAACACATGTGATGGTCTGTGTGTGGATGTGTATAGGTGGATGTGGGTGTGTAGTTAGGGGGCATTTAAGGAAATGGGTTTACACATGTGATAAAAAAGAGAAAACAGGGCCTAGCAGGAGGACCCTTGCAGTAACAACTGAAAACCTTGGCTTTATCCCATTGGCTGTGCTGGCCGGTTAAAGCCCCACAGTCTCTTATCAGGATGGGCGAGTCAAGAGTGTCAGACAGACTATCTTTGTGATCATTTCATTGGGGTTTATATCAATACAGATAATAGAGCCAAATGGGGCCAGGAGGAAAAGAAATCCCAGTTTGGGCTTTTCATCTAATGCCGTCTTTTGAATTGCACTGTTGAATGAAATGACTGGATGTAAAGGTAGTTAGAATAACACAATTTTTTTCATGATTTGCTTGCAGTCAGAGGAGCGAGTGAGAAGCAGGTCAAAACATTCTAAAGTCATCCTCAGACATTCTACTCTACCCTTCTGAATCTTATCTTCACTTTTGTCGAGTATTGTAGTTAAATAATTAAATGAAGTCATATTTAATTTGATAAAGCTTTTGTTAACCATAACCTGTATGACTATGGAAAGACCGTTTCCATAGAAAGGGGATATCCAAGGGCATGTCTTGGCATTTATGCATTTATTCTATGGCTCAAATCTCAAGTTTGAGGCTACAGTGCTATACACTTATGTGATTTTTTCACTAGCCAGACAATGGGATCTCGAGTACCGCTCATTTATGTGTAGGCCTATGTAGATGAAATCTCCAGTAAAGCCAATTCTATACAATTCCAATTTGTATGAACTAATTAAGCAAGGATATATTTGTACCAAACATATTACAAATGTTTGCAGTCAGTGACTGACAGAATGTAAACTATTAATTGTTGGCAGAAAACTGAAGTAAATTAACATATATAACTGTTCCTTACCATCCATTAGTCTCCCTAATAGAAATACCATTAACGAATGAAAGACAAAGAATTTAGGCTCAAAGTTGCTGAGCAAGAGAGAGAAAAGAGTGCAAGACTGCGCCTCAACTGCCAGTGTACCTTTGGCTGCAGGCTGTCTCATGTTAATAGATACAGTTTTTTTCTCACACAGATATGCTCTGTTCTAGATGCAGGCCTACCTCCCAGTAATACTGGCCTACTGTTTTTGCCTCTGTAGTTCAGCGGAAGCCTAAATGAACAGATAATAAATGAACAGTATGAGAGTACAGTTTGAGAGTAGAGTTTATTGCACTCTGTGTACTTAGCATTCAACTCTTAACACTCCATTCAGTTATTGAGGAATACAAACAGCAATGAAAAACTGCTGCTAGATGAATTTGTTGTGATAAAAATGAGAGAGCAAGATTATCATTCACATCATAAATAGTATTAAGCGGGTATGGCCCACCTAATCTAGGTAAGATTGACATGCACACTCATGGGCCTCCATCACACTGGCATTGGGCATCTCACTGGAACAGAGGGTGTGTTTCATTTCCTTTTGTCAGTGACTCCCAAAACACGTGAAGATGAATCTGCAGGGAGTGTGCAACCGCCTCGATGAGTGACTCAGTCTTCAGCCGCATGTCCCCAGCACTCTGCGTTAGCCGGCCGTGGACGTTCTGGACAGCAGCAATGGCGTTGTTCTGGATATCTTGTTTGGCAAACATGGCTTCACGTTCAGCTTGACGACCCAGGTTATCAAACATAGACTGGGCCTTGCTTCCCACGGCTTGGGCATATTGATTGATTGCATCCACACTCTCTGAGATCTTGTCACTAAATAGGAGATGGAAAAAAACTTTGACCCCCTTTATATATTAATTATTATAGTTGCTAGGTTTATTTAAGGAGTCATTCTACAGAACTGGTTCAAATTTAAGATCGAAAACATCTAGAGAAAAATGTATATACAGTGTATAATATCTTACATATTTCTAGTAATTGTACAGTTAATTCCCATATTGTATTTTTAGACAGTTTTTCCCCTCCCCAATTTTGTTTTAAAATGTCATACACTCATGCCGTGTTTAACCAATATGATTTAATCATCATCATCATCATCATCATCATCATCATCATCATCAGGGCCAGAGTACCCCGGATTGGATACTAATTTCTCCCCCAAAAACGGCCCTGAACAAGGTCCTTTAGGAGTCAAAATGCCTACAAATGTTTGGGGCACTCAAAAAAGGCCCTTGAGGTCCTGCAGAGGAAAAAGGCCTACAATGTTTGGTTCTCAATTTACCTCTCCTAGAGATTGGAGCATTGATTCGCTCATTCTCCCCCCATAACATTAGGGAGAGGTATCAATGTTGCTTATCCATAATTGTCCTATAACTTGCCCTCTGCACCCTATTCCCACCACACCCCTCCAACCTGTCTCGCCTACAGTTTTACCCACTATCAAGCATACAGGTAATGCTTCGCTCAGTTCAGTAAACTTGCCTGGCATTCAAACAGGCTTGGGTTACCTCATTACTTAAGGTAGTTTCACTTAACCTGTCCGATGTGGAATTACTCTTTTTCATCAAAGATTCTTCAACAGGTTGTTTTTAAGCATGTTTCTGATTTCCACTCAGAATAAACCACTGGACCCTAACCAGGCTGATTTTGAGAGTGATCATTCTACAGACACTGCTCTATTGTCAGTGACTGAAGAGCTTCCACTCAGTCAACAGTTCTTCTATTGCTAGACTTTTCAGCAGTCTCTGACAGTCTTCGGTAAATCACACAATTTTCATGTCTACACTGTCTCATCTGGGCATCTTGGGCAAAGTATACAGTTGGTTTAAATCTTATTTCACAGGATGATCATTTAATGTGCCTTGGTAGACACAAGTGTCCAAATCCCCGCAAGTCTCTACTTGTTAAGATGTAGCCCACTGGGTGTTGTAATATGTAATAATTTGAATGAAATGTACGGATTATATTACTTAAATATAAAGTAGGACTGAAACTTGCCACAGTGTTCTTAGCCACAGACACAATCACTTTCTGGTGTAATCCTCACCTGATTTCCTTGCCCAGTGCAGTCTGTTTGATCAGTCCCAGGATGTCTGGACCCGGTTCATGTTCGTATTCAATTTCATAATCCCCACTTTGGCATTGACTTTGGTCTTTAAGAAAATAATTACAAAGGATTATCATCATAGGGAATGTAAGTTAATTTATCATTTTCATTTGTAGAGGAATTCATTTGGAATATTGTAATAATGCGGTATCTGGTATAGCGTCAGTAACTATACTAGCCGGAATGGAAAGGAATTGTTGGATGCAAAACTGAACTAGGTCTTTTTTTTGTGTGTATGCGCATTGTGTCTTAAGGTCTCATTGTGTTTTGCAAAGCACAGATGAAATGTCCTGTCCAAAAAGCCAATTCTGTAGAACTGTGAATTGTAAGAACTAATTAAGTAAGGATATAGGGCTGTTAGTGACTGGTAGAATCTAAACTAGTAATTAAAGACTACTCACCACCCATCAGTATCACAAATAGAAATATCAACGATGCCCTCATGGCTGGTTATGATGGTGGATGAAAGACAAAGATGTGAATAAACGTATAATACACAAATATAATGTACGAAAACGCAGGTCTGTGGTTCTTCCCCTGTGTGATGTTGCAGAGTGCTTCTGAAGTTCTAAGTAAAAAAACCTCTCTATTCATGCATTTTCCTATGGCTAAAGTCCTTCACAATTGGCCCCTTTAGATCAATAGGTCTGTAGATGATAAACTCACAATGTATTGATCCAAAACATTTCACAACAAGACGGTGGAATGACAAGAGGACGATACGTTCTCAGAAATAACACAATACTATGTCGCAACCAAAAAGTAATCTTAGTAAGGCATGTAATATGCTATAACAACTTTACATTTGCAGCTCATCGTTAATCCCAACATAAACATTTACATTCAGGCATCATTGTAGATTTGATGGATTATATAATCATCTTTTATGGTTTCATACATGTATGATGGATTACAAAAGATATGTCGTGGATTACAAAAAAGATGCAGTGTGAAGTGTCAAAAACACTTCCATAAACACCACATTATATCAAATGTCAGTAAACACGTTACATTAAATATATAATACAATAGATTAGCACAAACAGATTCCACAAACTATTCCACAAACAGATCCAATTTGAAAACATATTTGTGGCCAAAATCAATAGGATTTAAGTCCAAAGTTGCTGAGCAAGGGAGAGAGAATTTGATCACGAGCAGGCTGGTATCCCAAAAAAAAAAGCCATTAGTCAATTACAAATAATACAGAATGCAGCTGCACGAGTCCTCACTAAAACAAGACAGAGGCCGCACATCACACCAGTCTTAAAATCACTGCACTTACCTGTTAGTTTCAGAATAGATTTCAAGATTCTTTTACTAGTCTATAAATCACTCCATAGTCATGCACCTGCATATCTGTCAGATGTACTCTCATGGTACACAACCAGTAGATCCCTGAGGTCTTCTGGCACTGAACACTTAATGGTTCAAAAGGCCAAGAATAGGGACATGGAGAGAAAACTTTTAGATTCTAGGCTCCCAGTCTTTGGAAAACTCTGCCAGAAGACCTAAGAATGGCTGAATCCTTTAAGCGTTTGTCGTCACAGCGACCTAATGTTTATCTTGGTTCAGACCCCTCTGAGACACACAACACCAGACATGAATTAAGTTAAGTTTTATTGTAGAGGGCCGGCAGCCACACACACACACACACACACACTTGGAAGCACACAGTCCCTGGGCAAAATACAGTACATAGTTTTAGGCCCAGCCTATTGCCACGTAACCCACCCCAATCACACAGGATAAAGTGGCTAGCTATAATAGCCACAGTCAGGCACCACCAAGGGGGAGGAGTACAACTTATTGCAGAGAGGCCGATTAGACATAATACATGCAATACATTGGAACCAAAACTCCACTCACAGTAAAGCCCCAATATCATTCCCAGCTAGGCAAAACACTGGCGTTACAATTCACACGTGAATATACTCATAATAAATGTCCGTGCACAGATGGCTCACACACACACACCCACAGCAAGCTACACTACTATTAAAGTTCGCTCCCACGCTAGTCTAAACAGCCGCTCGTTGCGTTAGGCTGCACTTACCTCCTCAGCAAGTGAAACCCAATAAGAGGGGCTCACCCAGTTCATGCCTGCCCCGCTAAGCGGGTGCGCTGCCGGATGATGAACACTTTTGGTTTTGATGAACCACTTCCCTTTAGCTGGCATGTTAACATGCATCTCTCCCCACACGCCGGCCGGCTGGCAGGTGATGGTGGTTGTGGTTGTTGTTGTTGTGGTTGTTGTGGTTGTTGTTGTTGTTGTTGTTGTTGTTGTCCGGCGTGTCGCTGCTGGATCGCGTCATCACTCCAGCGTCACCGGGGAAATCGCTCTGTTCCTTTCAGTTACCCTGTATAAAAGAGATTCCTCCGTCTAGTGTCCAATAATATAATCAACACTTCGTGGCCATTAGTCCATCAGTTCATTAGTCCACAATAATTGCCACAACGTTCCCCCCTGCACACTGGTTACAGCACAACACACAATCATACAACAACCACATGATTACACACATCAATAAACAATGATAATTCCCCAGACTGAAATGTGACACGTACACTTAAGACATACCTCTTTAATCTCGCCTATCATTCTGTGTAATATTTATCTGTTCTCAGTGGGTTGAAGTGGGTCTGCTGTACATGTGTATGTGCGTGCTTTGTTATATGTTTGCACTTACATGATATGTTTTTTTCATCTCTCTGGAAAATCTGTGTCTCATACAAGTGTTTGTAACCCCCCCGCTCCATTTCCTTCTGTGAAGCTCATTGTATTAACTCCTGGTATGGAATGCTTTCAATGTTTGATTTGATTTGATAAAAAATACACAACCTCATTAAATTAAAATACAAACAACAATGCAAATGAAATCATTTATTTTGTCATTCTTTTAAAATGAAACATTTGAAGCCTATATGACAATTTAATAAATAAATACAACAAAAAGAGTCAACCGGGAAGGCTTAATATTTTCAGTGCCTGAAGCTAACGCGAGTAGAGTGGAGCCATTACGCGTCATCAAACTTCATCTTAATATTATTCCTTCTGTATCTGACATTTCGACATCAAATACAGAGTATTCACATCCATATTTTAAATGGGAGCTAATTTGATGCTGACGTTGAGGGAAGGTCACAGTGAATCCATGTCAACTGAAATTTTAGTTTCAAATGAAGACGTCATAGCGATTGGGCGTGGTAGAGGAGTGTCGACCAAGGTGTACGATCTGACTTAAACTGTGACAATTCTTGTGGCACACGTATTGTTTAAATATATTTTGAAACTATTACCATCCTCTTCTCTGTCACTGTCATCTCTAGTATAACAATCTCAAAGAGTGATCATCAAGAGTAACATCTGGTTGGCAGAGGTCTGATAGGGATCGTCTTTAATGTTCAGCTGATGTTGAGCCAGTGAGTCTCTTAGGTTAGAATAAAATAAATATCTGCTGGCAATGGTCAGATCTGGGACACTGTTCTTACTGGCGGTTCTTGGTGAAGGAATCCCACAATGTGGTGAGCTGGGTCTTCAGGTCCTGAGCTAAGGGATCCAGTTTTCCCTTCAGCTCCTCTGCGTAGGGAGCCAGATTCTGCTGGACCTCCTGGCTCTTCTGAGCCAGCTGCAGTTGGAAGCTGTGGGCCAGGGGAGCGATGTTCTTCTGGAAGTCCTGCAGATGCTGGTCCACTCTCTGTTTCAGCTGGTCTGTGTGGGGGCCCAGCTGGGACTGCAGGTCAGTCAGGCTCTTCTCCAGGCTTCCCTTCAGCTCTTCAGTCTTCTGCAGCAGCGTGGCCTTCAGGGCCTCTGAGTCCAGAGCCTCAGCGTAGGTGATCACATCCCTCTTCAGATCCTCCACCCGCTGTTGGAGGTCCAGCCTCAGCTCCTCAGCGTAGGGCTCCAGCTGGCTTTTCATGGCACTCAGGTCCTTCTCCACATGGGCTTTCAGTTGCTCGGCCTCCTGGGATAGCTTGGCCAGCAGGTCCTGAGTCAAAGGGGTCACCTGACCACGAACAGCTACAGTGTACTGGTCAATGGCACCAGTACTTTCAGCAATCCTGGCACTGCAGAGAAAGACACAGCATTTAATGTAGATCTTAAAAACTATATCGTTTTTCTAAAGCTCACCTTGGATTATTGGGTTGGACTGAATGTAATCATGGAGCCTCACTTGTAATTAAAAGACAAATAAAATACACAGCTGCAGTTGCAGCTGATATAAAATAAAATAAGAGATATTTAAAGTATATATAGAGTAAGAGATAACAGACATGAAAATGTGGTAAGTGTTACTCACTTTATGTCCTGGCCAAGTTCTGACTGCCTTATCTTCTGCAAGACTTCCTCGGTGGTGAGTGTCGCCTTGGCAACATAATCCCAGAATGCATTCTTCATCGTGTCCATATTGGAGATGGGCTGGTCCTGCCACATAAGATTGGCATGGCAACCTGTAGAACATAAGTGATGGATTTAATGTCTCATGATAAGCTCACTAATACAGATTTAGGTTGCTGTTTATGCTTAAACCGAAATTTAGGAAAAATCTACCTTACCAGAAAAAACAGCAACTACAAGAACCAGGAATGCCTTCATGACTCCTTTTTAGCTTCTAAAACTGACTAAAAATAAATGTTATGTCCATTAGTAAAATAAATACATCATGCACAATGGCACTGAGATGAAACAAATATTATGGATTAGCATACCATCCAGTGCATCTAGTCTCTTACCTGTATCAGTGAGCTTGTTTCCTTGTGTCTTTCCTAGAGTGAGCTGGTGTGAGTGCCCAGTAACTGACAGGCCTGTATATATGCCTGGAGTGCTATGATGAAGGATGCAAAGTCCACGGTTGGGTGCCCTTCTGTCGTTGCATGTGGTGAAACTCCTGAATTATCAGAGGCAGAGCACAGTGCCCTTCTGTCACGATCAGTCACGTCACACATTCCACGTCACAGGTAGAATGACACTCAGAACACATGGGTGTCATAGAGAAATATTCAGGTAACAGAGAAATACAACAACCATAGATGAATTTCTCTGAAGGACCTGCAAAAATGCATGGAATTCTATTAGTGGAACTTTTCATATACAATGTATGTAATGTGGGACAATATCTCCACTGCATGCTTACAGAATAAAACACTCTAAGGTTTAGTGCTTGAGTGTTTCAAATTGTTTTCAAAAAGATATGTCTGAGGTTATCTGTCTATATTGGCATTTTTGCCCTCAACTATAATCTCATGGTGAACGCGGGATAAAATGACACACAAATGCGAAGAAACTGTCTTCAATGGATGGACTTTACAGTGATGTTCTTACAGATGTTTTGATTTTTACAACCAAAGTTTTACAGTCTAAGTTTTGGGAAACTGTGGATTTTTTTTTTGCAATTGGTTAATCATGCTAAAAGAAGCTGTATATGATTCTGTCTGAATCCGTAAGAATCAGCAACACTAAACCCTTGTGTCATTTACACAGTCTGTGCTTATCACAGACACAAAAGTCCATACTCGTATAGGCCTTTCATTCATTGTCAGAGGGTCAGTAGGCTAGAGGGGAAGGCTGACAACAGACATTCCTGTACATTGATGTGCTCAGAATACGTACAGTCACCTATAACAGTCAGCAACTAGCAGTCATACAAATACTTCTGTGTTGACTTTGGTCGACGTGGACATGTGACACGCCACGTATGAATCACAAAACGTATATGCCACCGTGGCTGTGATAGACTGTTTCTGCTTTGTCTTAATCTGGTGTGATGTGCGGTTGTGATTTGAACGGACAAAGCCTTGGAATTGAGGTACATGTGTCAGGAGGTGCACAAGCTGAGAGTATGGAAAATACGGAAAGTAGTCCATCTCCTTCTGATAGGGTTAAAGAAGGATCCTAACCAAAGGAGGAGCAGTAGCCCCCACTATCAGTGTAGTGGATCCTAGCACTGGTACTAGTAGGGGTTTAACTGATAAACTGGTCTGCATAAATGGGGAAGACATGAACACGCTACCCTCAACAGATACACCCTATGCCCATTCTGAGTATTATATCCACATGTGTCTCAGGTCCCTCAAGTCCAAGGTTGGATTGGGTTAAGGCCTATGTCACATCACTGTGCATTCAAGTAAACTAGAACGAAAACCTTGTCTGCAGCTTCAGTTGTCTCTATAAAGAGTGGTGCACACATGACATACACATCATCAACATCAACATCACACAAACACATCAGAATGTGTCTCAAGTCAAGCAACTTCAAGAATTTTTGTTTCTCCAGTTTATCACTCTGTTACACCGCAAATTACTATTAGATGTACTTAGATGCTGGATTTTCCATAGGCTTAGTTGTGCTACTATGACCTTTAGCTACGTTTACACGGGGCCTAATGTTCCTGTAATAATCCAGCTATTAAATAGGAATGAAACTGCCTTATAAAACCTCAAATGATTGTGTGCTTTCTCTCTTTCCTTTTTAATATTTCTTAAAAAAAAAGTTATTTGAGGGCCATCTTGAACAAGTTACACACATTTCATTATAAACATGTTTTTGGCCAGGCTGGAAAATCTTTTATAAATGATCACCATATAAGTGTGTTTTCTGATACACTATACATGACTAAAATGATTATACAGTCAGTGGCATGAAAGGTTGTGAGTGGGAGTTCTGTCTGTGTGATTCAGAGGGCATTCTGACGTGGATAATTGAGGTGCGTCATCATGGGTAACGACAGCAGGGCAGAACACAATGGACTTTGTCTCCATCATCACAGCATCAATGTCGGTATATATTCAGACCTGAATGTCAGTCAAGACACACACTCATAAACTCCAGCTGAGACAAACAGACAAGCAGACTAACAAGGTATGATATAACAAAATGATCTATCCCATTCACCTTTCATTTCTTATTTGATGTTGGTATTCTAACCGATTGTGGTATGTTCATATTAGTTCAGTTTGCAAATGATAATTGTTGTTGTTGTTGTTTTAGCCAGAGGTGAAACAAGAGTCATGAAGGTCTTTTTGGTTCTCACACTTGCTGTTTTCACTGGTAAGAAAAAAAATATTAGTCATAACCAGTAATGTAAGATTTTGGGAGATTCTTAAATATCGTCTCTTAACATTTAAACCTGCTAACCCATGAAACCTCTCTCTCCAAATCATTCCTTTTAACCCACTTCACTTATGACACCTGCATTTTCCACTAGGCTGCCATGCCAACATTATGTGGCAGGACCAGCCACTGCCCAATATGGACATGGTGAAAGATGCATTCTGGGACTATGTTGCCAAGGCAACATTCACTGCTGAGGATGCTTTACAGAAGATCAAACAGTCTGAACTGGGCCAGGAATTCAAGTGAGTGATATGATCAAGGATGCAATTTAACATTTTGCATCTGATCTTAGCATCTGATCTTGCATCTGATATTATTTACAATTGTACATACTTTAAATACAGTGTGTACTTTATTACACATACTTGCTATGCTTCACATGTTTTGTGTGTTAACCATCAACACCAAACATCTATCTTACTTAATATTGAATTTTCTCTTTTTGCAGCATTTAATATTTAACTCCTCTTCTGTCCCTGCAGTGCCAGGATTGCTGAAAGTACTGGTGCCATTGACCAGTACACTGTAGCTGTTCGTAGTCAGGTGACCCCTTTGACTCAGGAACTGCTGGCCAAGCTATCCCAGGAGGCCGAGCAACTGAAAGCCCATGTGGAGAATGACCTGAGTGCCATGAAAAGCCAATTGGAGCCCTACGCCGAGGAGCTGAGGCTGGACCTCCAACAGCGGGTGGAGGGTCTGAAGAGGGATGTGACCACCTACGCTGAGGCTCTGGACTCAGAGGCCCTGAAGGCCACGCTGCTGCAGAAGACTGAAGAGCTGAAGGTAAGCCTGGAGAAGAGCCTGACTGACCTGCAGTCCCAGCTGGGCCCCCACACAGATCAGCTGAAACAGAGAGTGGACCAGCATCTGCAGGACTTCCAGAAGAACATCGCTCCCCTGGCCCACAGCTTCCAACTGCAGCTGGCTCAGAAACGCCAGGAGGTCCAGCAGAATCTGGCTCCCTACGCAGAGGAGCTGAAGGGAAAACTGGATCCCTTAGCTCAGGACCTGAAGACCCAGCTCACCACATTGTGGGATTCCTTCACCAAGAACCGCCAGTAAGAACAGTGTCGCAGATCTGACCATTGCCAGCGGATGTTAAATGTATTCTAACCTAAGAGACTCACTGGCTCAACATCAGCTGAACATTAAAGACGATCCCTATCAGACCTCTGCCAACCAGATGTTACTCTTGATGATCACTTCTTTGAGATTGTTATATTTGAGATGACAGTGACAGTGAAGATGATCGTAATAGTTTCAAAATATATTTAAACGGTATGTGCGCCACAAGTATTTTCACAGTTTGTACACTTTGCTTTTATCTGGATCCCCTGACCCTCCTCTATCACGTCGTGGAACCTGAAGTCCCAGCTCACCATACTGTGGGATTCCTTCACCAAGAACCAACAGTAAGAACAGTAACCATTTTCTGATCATTCTGATCATCTGACCAACAGTGGAGGTTGTGTTTATTCTAAGAGACTCGATGGCTCAGAAAAATGGAACATGACCAACTTTACCTCCCTGCCTCCATTGCTCTCTCACTTACGCTTGAAAACTGTTTCGAACTAATCAACTTATCTCACTGTGTAAGGCTTTGAAATGCTGTGGTTTCGATGAAACTGAAGAGGTTTCCTGTTGAGGTTGATGATAGTTTATTGAAATATATTGTATGAGTATCTGTGCCATAAACATCAGTTCACTATTCATCTATGATAAATGGTACTGTAACAGAGAGTATTTATTTTTAGTGTTGTTATATTGACAATGTAAATTTCATTAAATAAAGTTCTCCTGTCCCCGGCAATCTGACTGTGGTAAAATTCATTCATTTCACGGTCAGAAGTATTTTTTTCACATCACAAAACCATGGGTCATCATTTTACTATAATATCTTTGATATCTTTGCTTGTCAGGAGTAGCAGTGAGTTAAGCCAGGGATTGCTGAGAGGTTTAAGATATAAGATGACTGGATGCAGGGTTTGTTGAGAGTCTTTAATGACGGCACTGGCAGAAGATGATAAATATACCAATCTTTTTTTTATTTTTTATATATATATATATTTTATTAGTGTTCAGAATTTCACATAAACATATTTTAATTTTTCAGATTCTATGTATATGGCAAATAGTATACTTATTTTCTTACTATTCAAGTATAAAAATGAGGAGAAAGAGAAGTAAAAGAAAAACAAACAAACAAACAAACATACAAATGAACGAACAAAAACAATACCATAGTAACAAAACTATAAATAAAGCAGGGAGAAATAATTTTCAATAGAGTAAAGAAATCCAGTCAGGCCATTTATAGTTGCACCACTTTTGCCAGTGCTCAAGAAATGTTTCCATTCTTTGGTTAACATGAGCTGTAATCTGCTCCATTCTGTAGATTTCTGTTACAATGTCTCTCCATGATGTAATTGTAGGACACTCTGGTAATAACCATGGTAATTCTGGTAATAGTCTTTTCACTGGCCACCAGCATTACATGTATCAAGTGACTGGAGTTGGATCTGAAAACCTGGAGCGGAATCCAGGGAACCTGGACTTGAGTTGGAGATGAGAACCTGGACAGGGTTCCAGGGAACATGGACTGGAGTTGGAGCTGAAAACCTGGAGTGGTATCCAGGGAACCTGGACTGGAGTTGGAGTTGAAAACCTGGAGCGGAATCCAGGAAACCTGGAGTTGGAGCTGAAAACCTGGAGCTTATCTGTCAGTAGGCTAACCTGGACGGTCATCTCTCTCATCTCGTGGCGGACTGTGTTGAATTGTTCCTCCTGTTGGTCAACCTCTTCGGATTTGTTTGCCTGGTTTGATTGATCTCCCGGATTTGACCCTGCTTGCCTGCCCATTGGATACTGGATACCCTGCCTGCCCCTTTTCGGACTTGTTTTATCATATGATTGACCTCCCGGTTTTGAACCTGACTGATAAAACGAGTAAACTGAACTTTCACTACCCACTGTCTGTCTCGATTGTTGTGCTTTTGGGTTCTAATCTATCAAGTACCGGTAATCATAACAGGGCGTGCCATTTTTCACTAAGGCAAGAGGTATGGAATACAGGAATATTTGTATCATGACCCAGTAGCAGATGCTCTGCCATTCAAATGATTCAGACCCGAAAGCACTGAGAATATAAAATAAATATTGATCCTTCTACACTGACCATGGAGAAACTACCCCATAACATACATAGACAAGTAACTAGACCTCTGTTAACTCCAGACAGTCCTGAAACAGATCAGCTGTTGAAAGTATTATTCAGAGAAGTTGTAGCTGCTGCAATGTAAGGAATTACCTTTTAGTTAGGAACTGAAAGTAATTAGTAATCAGTAATCCGATTACTTTTAAGAGAGAGTAATCAGTAAAGTAATCTGATTAAAATTTAGAGCAAATAATCAGTAACTTTACCTGATTACTTTTATTAACTAACTTGCCCAACTCTGGTTGACAGACCACTACTAATGAGTCTCTCATGAGTAGGTTTAAGAAATCCTGCAGGAAACAAACAAACAACTCCTCTCCCTTCCTTCTTGGTTCCCTTTTGATGGTAGGCTACTTGTATGTAAAAAAAATGTATAGAGATTATTTTCCAGTTGTTGCAGTTCTCCAAACTGGCTCTGTTGTCCCTCTCTTCAACAGTCCTCAGGCATCCCCTTCTTAAAGGACCACATCTTGCTATTCTGTGAAAGCTACACACTAATTGTAACATGGGTGCATTATTATAAGGTACCCACTATTTTTTAGTGACACGTTCACTATTGGATGTTATTTCTTCCCTGATAACATCCATGAGAGCTTTGCAGTAGAAATTATGATATATATATATATCACTATATAATATAATAACACTGGCTGTTAATATTCTCCTCTGCAGTAACATATGCCGCTTCATTATATCAGTTAATTATATCACCAGTCACCCTTAAAAAAAAGCAAATGACCAACAGAAATATCAATATTTCAATCAAAGGGAGTTGGCCAGCAAACACAACGAAGGGACCTTTGAGAGGACTGTGTGTCTGGGTGCAAGCCAATCCTCATACATGGAAATCTAAACAAATCTGCTAGATTTGCTTTTCCTGAGTTGTGTATTGAAATTGTGAGCTTTACCTCCTTCCTCATTACCTCTACAACACCTACACCCCCCACCACCACCTCCAAAACACTGACATATGAACCCTAGAGAAGGTTTAGGAAAACGGCCTTTAAAAGTTACCACTGATGCAATGGAAACTTATGCTACTATGCTACAGTAGTTCTTTGGTTGTCTGTACGGAGTTTTCTCATGCGTTGGAGCTCAGATGCCCAAGTTGTTGCAAAAAAAAAGTGTCCTTTTGTCACTGGTTTCTTAGATCAATATCACTGACCCTCAAACCATTGTCGACACATACGTTCCTCTTACGCAAAAGTGAACATTTGACCAGATGTATAGACACTGGTATAGATAGGCTTCCTATCTTCTGAGGAGACGTCTGGACTTTGCCTGCCACAAGGCTCCCTATAAAGAGAACTTCATTCCCTTGTTGCACTCAACAGCTACAGAACGCCATACTGGTAAGCACATCAATGCAGTTGTTTTAACTTCCCTGAATTGCAAACTGTTTTTTTCACTGATTGCTTTACTATGGACCCCCCCTTACAGAGGTTGCAGCCATGAACGTGTTGGTTTTCCTGGCCTTAACCCTTTTTGTGGGTAAGAAATGCATTCTTTGGTCATTAAAGAATTTATTTCATTTTGCATATTATATAATTGTACCCGTGTGGATGTTGTGTGGATGGGTTTCAAAGCTACAGGTACTTTAAAACAATCTGTTGATATATTATTTTCTTGTATAAGGGTAGATTTGCAAAGATTTCTTATTACATCTTGTATTAAAAAACGGCTCTATTGAAAACATATGGTCTCACACCTAGAATTGTCTTAAACCCATCTTCACTTCTTTGTGTAAATGGCATATGATCTTCACTCAATATAAGGGCTCTCTGACCTTCTTAGGGTGCCACTGCCAAAGTGATGCATTGAACAAGAAACAGTACAAGACACACTTGGAACTCAAAAAAGATAATTTCTGGGACTACATCTCAAAAGCAGTGAACACCAATGGGGCTGCGCTCCAGAACCTTGGGCAGATGGAGCTCGGACAAGAGATCAAGTAAGTCCAGATGATTCTGACCTGCATTCTATATTCCAGTGGTGCTCCTCTCTGTAAGTGGTGTTTACCTCTATAATCTATCTTTATTAACATACAGAATAAGTGTTAGGTAAAAATTCACACTCAAGTTATCTCAGGACTCCGGAGCTGTAGATCAGTATATTTATTCAGTAACAATTGCAATCGGGCTCACTCACAGCACAAGGATGAAAGTGAAGCAATTTCACTTACATTGCACAGGGTTTATATACTTAAGATTTATCGAATTTATCTACTCTTTATCTAACTCTGACGCCATAAATGTTTCTAACGTCAGCAAGAATAGCCACGATCGACTAAAAGTCCCTTTGTGTCATCCCAACTGCGCTTTCTGAGATGCAAGGATGTCAGTTTTACACAGGGTTGAACAAGTACAGTTCAACCCTTCTTATCACCTCTGTTCCTGCTTACATAAGCACACGATTCATACAAGGAAATTATTAATACAAGGCACTTGATTAATACATTCATACTTGATTAAAGAGTTTCATATTTCCTTATCAATAAGTAACAAAGACAATATCAATAAAATATGGTAAATGAAATGCAATAGAAATTTTGCATCTACTTTAATAGTATCAGTATGAAGAGGACCTGCTCAGAGTGGTACAGCCTTTCATGTAGCTGAGTGAAAACTGTGATAGGCTTGTGATGCCCTAATGCTTTGACCCGTTCTTGGCCACGATGTTGGTTTCCTCTACCATCTATAGTTATTTGTTATTGACACTACTGGATAATCTGAACTCACATTTTGTTAGTCACACACAGATTGATTTTTTTAAATCTTTTTTTATCTCGCTCCTTCTCTCTCTGTTTTTCCCTCTATCCAGCACAAAGGTGTCTCATACCGTTGATGCAATCAACCAATACATCGAGACTCTGCATAGTCAGGTGACCCCTCTAACTCAGGACCTGCTGGCCAAGCTATCCCAGGAGGCTGAGCAGCTGAAAGCCCGTCTGGAGCAGGACCTGGGTGCCGCGCGAGCTCTGCTGGAGCCCTACACAGAGGAGCTAAGGCTGGAGATGGATCGGCAGATGGAGGAGCTAAAGAGTGACGTGAGGCCCCACAGACAGATGCTCCAGCCGGAGGCACTGAGGGCCACCATGGTCCAGACGGCCGAGGAGCTGAGGGGAGGCCTGGAGAACAGTGTGACGGAGCTGCAGGCCCAGCTGGAGTCTGAGGCCATTGAAATGAAGCAGAAGATGGACCAGTACCTGCAGGAGCTGAGGGAGAGCACTGCGCCTGCAGTGGAGAACCTCAAAAGCCAGATGAGCAAAGTAGGCCAGGACATCGAGCAGACCTTTGTAAACTTTGGTGTGGGGCTGGGCCAGGACCTGAAGAACGAATTTATTTCCTTCTGGGAGACTCTCACCAAAAGAAGTTAATTTAGACTGGTTCTGAATGGGGTGCAGTATTGGTTCCACTCCATGTCAGTTTGGTCATACAAATTGCAAGATAAACTCTTATGTCATTAAAATTGTCTTTGATTTGTGCTGTATTACTTTTTAAAAACACATCACAATGATGAATAAAAAAACACTACGTTTGCATGGTTTTGCTCATTGTTATGAACCCAATTAGCCTCAGAATGCCTGATGTATTCTGCCTTGTAATCCCTCCTGTTACACAATGATGCAGCCATTTTGCTGAGAAACTATAAGTATATGGGGCGTCCTCTAGTGTTGAAAAAGAGTCTGCGTCAGCTCTTTAATCTGGAGACCATACAGTACAATGGGTATACATTATATAGATAAAATCTGTAGTTTGGTGAAAGAATAGTCTACACTTCAACAGAATGAAGTTAAAATATATTAAAGTAAATTATTTATGAAGATAAAAGTAGTTTTCTATTCTGGAATGGGCATTGTCTGATCACACACAGATTCACTTCACCATTGTTGAGATGTAAATCCCAAGGCTTTCCACCAGCTGATTTAATAAGGACTCGTACACACACACACACACACACACACACACACACACACACACACACACACACACACACACATGCCACTGTGTTTGCACTACAAGAGGACAACTAATGCCAAGAAAACATTAATAATCAATAAAAGGTTAAGATAAGTGGCAGACTAACAAACAACAAGACTGGCATGAATGTTATCACTGTACCAGGGCAGATGGAAATAGTGATAACAGGCATAATGTTCCTTAGACATTATGACCAAAGAGGTAAAACTGTAACCTTGTCCTTCTGAACCCTCGGCAGCACTGCTCATATCAGCCTGTAGGGTATGTTAGTGACAGAGACAATAACAAAATCATATCTATACTGACATTTTATAAGGGGATAATTTAAAAGAAAAAGAAAAAAATGTGGAGATGGGGTTCAATTTCGTTTTAATGTCCTTGTCTTCTAGACACATTTCGTTGTGGTAGCCTATGACATCTAAACAAGTTACTTGATGTGTCCTTAGCCCTAATGTGCATTTAAACACATCTCATGAACATTTCTTTCTCCAAAACAATGAGGAATTGTGGATATGTTATGGAGGGCACATCACACCATCAGCTCATGTGATAGAAATGTATGCCATTTTCATCTGACACATAAGGACAAAGTTCTGCCAAGTCAACTTCAATCGATTGACACCATGCCCCTTTGGCACCAATCTGAGGCGACGTGGAATGGAATGAAATGATTGCACTGCAATAAAAAAGGAACAGGGCATCTTTTATGAGGACCTTCGGACAGAGATTGCCACTTCACGTACTGGTACTAGGATCATTGTAAACATACACGTCAATTTCGCTTGCTATAAATACCTCTTGCCTTGGTCCACTCTGCGCACCACACGGCCAAAGACATCAGAACAGGTACATCTCCAAGCCAGTTAACCTGTTTGTATTTCTAATATTTTTAAACCTAATATTTTTGATATTATGATCATTTCTAGTATAATATAAAGTGTATTTACATGTCAGCTGTGTCTATCTCTTCTTAGATCACCATGCAGGTTGTAGCAGTGTTCGTTGCTCTAACAGTCCTCTCAGGTAAGATTTCAAATCCCCGGCACGACAGAAGTAGTTCACTTGCTTAACTTCCTCTCAATTCTTTTTCTAATGCTCATATGACACCTGTGGTCCTAAGCTGAGTGTGTTCTCCTGCAGGCTGCCATGGCTGGTCCCTGTCCCTGGTCCAGGACCAGCATAAGGAGCCATGGGAGGTGGCTGTCGACAGCTTCTGGAAGTACATGGCTGACATGAACACCAAAGCAGAGGAGATGAAGAAGACCATCGAGAGCTCTCAGATCCGCGAGGAACTAGAGTGAGTTGAGCTTGCTGCGCTCCTGTGGTGGTCCATGGAGCACTATCTCACGTTAAATGTTACTATAGGACACAGCTTTCTTAATTTCCAGTACTGAAAACGTTATGGCATTTGTTATACTGAGTCATCTTGATGAAATCCTAAACGTAAACGCAATATGTGTGTGTGTGTGTATGTGAATTTGTGTCCTCCTGTGTCCAGCACACTCTCCAAGACCATCTTGGCAGACCTGAGTATGTACCGAGATGACCTCCAAACCAAGCTGGGTCCCTTTGCCGAGGAAACGGCCGCTCAGCTGGGTCAAGACATGACACTGCTGGCCAATAAGCTCCAGGTCCACTTGAACGAGGCCCAGGACAAGGCCATGGTGTACTCTGACGAGCTGCAGAGCCTTGCACAGCAGAACGCTGATGATGTGTCGGGCAGGATGAAGACCTACGTCCGCAAACTGAAGAAACGCCTGGGCAAAGACTCCGAGGAGATCCGCAGGTACGCTGTTTTCGAGTGAACTTAATGACTCCATAGCTTTGTGCTGCAGTGGTGGATTCAGCAAACTGTGAGAAAGCTGAGGGTTTCCCTTTCACTGGACACTTTTAACCTGTTTTATTATTTTATTGAATGGAGTTCACCATTTAATATCCCATTGGATTAATACATTTTGTTGTCTTTCTTTCTTTCTAACAAGGTGCACATGCCTTTACAATATTATGTACTTTCAATCCTACTAAAGCAATGAACAGTTGTATCGTCAGAAATAAGTTCAATTGACCTCTAAAAATCGAATGTTATGCTTACTGTCTTTTCCCCTCCCAGCAAAATGGACACCTATTTTGCTGAGCTGAACTCCCGCACCGGCACATGGGTGGAGGGTGTGCAGAAGCGGCTGGAGCCTGTCATGAGTGAGCTGGGCAAAGTGCTGAATACCCAGACAGAAGGAGCGAAAGAAAATCTCAAAGTCCTCCAGCAGCAGATGGAGCAGACCTCTGAGAACCTGCGCACCACACTGGAGGCCAAGGCGGAGGAGCTCCGTGTGTGGTTCCAGCCCTACGCCGAGGATATCCAGGTGCAACTGAAGGCCATAATGACGGAAGAATAGAACCTTCATCGAGTTTTCCCTTTTGGCTGATTCTGAGGTGGAGATCAGCTGAAATGGCACTGTCTGTGTGATTCTTTTTTCGTTAAAAGCACTGTTTTTACATAGTGGAATGTGATGAGGTTTGTTATTTCACACCATTATGGCCATCAAAAAAATATGCTTTCCCTGGTGGTTGTGTAGCATGCCCTGTCAAATTGCTGTCATTCATCATGTGAATTGGGTGTGTCGATTCTGTGCGGTGACTAAGCCAGACCCCTGAAAAGTTTCTGGGGGAGAGAATGTAAGTTTTCTCAAAAACAATAAATTATAAACTAAACTAGTCTCATCTCTTGACTGTTATTCATTGTTCACATTTGTGTGGATTGGGCTTTATACAGAGGTTTATACTTACAGGTATCATGACCCAGAATGACTCAAGCAGAAGTCTTAATTTAATAAATCATGAATTCACTCAAAATTTTAAGATAGGACTTTTTAATGTGTGCATTTTGTTCAGGTAGCCTATTTTAAGTAATGTAATAATTATGTCAGGGAAAGCAATAATTATGTTATATTTTGACTATTTACAAACACTGGGTGAAATACGTAGGTGAAGGGTGAGGGCCTTATCATTGGTCAGTCTGGGGACAAACGTATGAAGGCTAATGAATGGTTTTTTGGTTTGTATGTTTTGTTTTAAATTGAGTGGGGTACAAATACACTATTAAATCTCTTCCGCACAATAATAACTTAAACACGACTAGGGCTACTCAAAACTATCTAAACACTGTTTATGTTTTATTAGTCACCAAAACATGTCAATTTCTGTCCTCCCTCCAAAGCAATGCCGCGACAAAATACCTCACTTCCGGGTCTTCCGGATGTTCCATTTGGATGCTTTTTCTAGACGACTTGTATCGGTAGATACAAACATTAACACGCTGTGTAACATACACATATGCGAACTGACAGGCGAGTACTGATGAATCCCTGTGTCTGAGAGCATTCAGAGGGTTAATGAATATGTGACTCCCGTGAGCCGTCCAGCCTGTCTCGCATGGTGAGTAACGTTACACGAGTTGAGCAAGGGGGCGACCTGCAGAAAGCTATATGAAGCCTTGAAGCTGGCAAGTTTTGGAGCCATTTGGTTGCTTTCACGATAAAGCCATAGAGCAAACCTTTAAGGAAAAACTATTTCATGCAGGGTGCCACTAAGCAAACACTTCCAGTAAATAGCCGCCGCATTTTAAGACCATCGAACAGTTTGTCGGCTAATCTTAATTTATCTGGTAGCCGAACCCATGGGAAGGAGACTAGAATTCATTAAAACTGATCTGAGAACGGGCAAATAAAGGCTAAAAAACAATGACCTGTCGTATGCCGTGGTGAGGTATGAACCTCTCAAGAAACAGTAGCCTAACGCTCCCTTGGACAATTTGACAACGTGTTGCAATTGTATTTTTATATGCGCTAAACTTTGTTGCAGAGGACGAACAGTCAAACAACTAAGTGTGGTGCTCAAGGGTTAATGTAAGTCGGCTCCCTTGTTTTAGGCTGCCCCCTAGTGGACGCTATCTATTGGCAGTCTCCTCTCTATTTCATGGGATTAGAAAATGGCACAGACAGTTATATATTATTTCAATTTTAAATGGGTGAACTCTACCATTGGCTGGTGTGTGTGCATTTGGGAGCGAGTGTGTGTGGTGGTCAGTAAACGTCATTATAAGGGTAGATTCGCATTTGTCAACAGTTAAAAAAAGAACACCAAGCCGTTTACACACGTTGGCTCCTGGAAACTCATGAATTAGATATTCTGATCTATTCTGTAGTAACTGGAATTTGACTATTTTCAAGATTTGATCACCAGAATCTCATAGTTACATAGTCCACCAGTATTTTGTAGTTGGTAGTTTGAAAGTGAACTTTCTGAATGTTACAAATGATCTGTTCTAAACATGACCAGCTAGTGTAACTACGTTGTTATGGATTGTATTCATTCATCTGTGCACAGCTGTGTATATGCTGTTTTTGGAAGTTTAATATTGTTCCTGGGTACAACAGATAAACAGAAAAACATCATGTCTGATGAAATGGTCATTCAATAGATTCAAGTGTGTATTTATATTTAAGCATATATTTGTGTATAACATTTGTTTGAATGTATCCATATTATAATTGTCATGTACACTTAACTAAAATTTTTAAAAATATCTTTGTACTTCTGAACATTTCATTGTAAAAGCTCTCACAGGCACAGCTTTAACAGTTCAGACCTGTATTAATTCTTGGTTTACAGGTCGTAGGTCATCCCCTTCCTCTAGGGAACCATGTCTAATGAATGGGGGACCTGGGGCAGCGATGGAGGGCAAAGGTGGGGTGCAGGTTTTACAGTCCAAGGAGAGGTAGATTTCACAAAGGATCTTCAAAGAAGAGAAGAGTGGTCGGACATCTCTGAAGACGATAGTCCTGTTATTTATGCAGACATCTCACGTTCAGAGGAATATCATTACCATGTCGTCCAGCCAAAGGTTTGACAACAATAATACTATTTTACTATTTGTTTGTTTTAGCATGCAGTAGTAGATACCATTCCTGGGTAACTTTTTAAATTTTTTCTTTAATGACATGCAAGTGTTCTACCGTGATGGTCTGTTCAATGGGCTTTCTGTAGGTAATCACAGGCAGTTTAAATGGATGCCAAAGCTTGCTGTCATGTCAGAAAATTCTGGGCATGGAAAATGAACTCTGTCCACACTAAACTACAATATATAAACTACATATACAGTGGGGAAAATAAGTATTTGACCCCCTGCCGATTTCGCAAGTTTGGCCACTTGCAAAGAAATGTGTGATCTATAATTGTAATGGTAGGTCTATTTTAACAGTGAGAGACAGAATATCAACAAAAACATCCAGAAAACTGCATTTTATAACAGTTATGAATTTGATTTTACATTTTATAACAGTTACGTATTTGAACCCCTACCAAACAGCAAGAATTCTAGCTCCCACAGACCAGTTATGTGCCCAAGAAGCACACAGATTAGTCCTCATTAGGCCTAACAAGGTACACCTGATCTCAACTGGTGATGTGTATAAAAGAAACCTGTCCAAAGAATCATACTTCACACCTTCAACCTCACCACATGGGGCCATGTACCGTGGAATATTGGGCTTGAACCTCATTCCCTCATTCCCTCCCATTGAAAACGCAACCTTAAGGATTTGGAGAGGATCTGCAAAGAGGAGTGGACCAAAATCCCTCCTGAGATGTGTGTAAACCTGGTGACCAACTACAAGAAACGTCTGACGTCTGTGCTTGCCAACAAGGGTTATTCCACCAAGTACTAAGTCATGTTTTGCTAGGGGTTCAAATACTTATTTTCCGCGACAAATGCAAATCAATTTATAACTGTTATAAAATGCAGTTTTCTGGATGTTTTTGTTGATATTCTGTCTCTCATTGTTAAAATAGACCTACCATTATAATTATAGATCACACATTTCTTTGCAAGTGGCCAAACTAGCGAAATCGGCAGGGGGTCAAATACTTATTTTCCCCACTGTAATGCTGAAATAGGCAAAGCAAGTATTTTTTTCTCTAACGTCAATACTTATTTGCAACAGTCGAGAAGTTAACTAACCCCCCTAATGAGTTGATTAACGAGTTTGTATTTTCAAAGGTAAAATTGATTTCATCACACAGAACATATTCTGTCAATTACAAACAGCTCAACATATGGGATTACCAACATTGATAGACAATGAACCTCTGGGGGAAAAAACAATGCTTTCTAAAGAACCTCAATTCTTCCACATGCTGCTTAGATACCAACTTTTAAAAATCAGTTTTTCACCTCTTCGAAGCAGACGTGCTTAAAATTGTCAATATATCACTGCTCTCTGGCACATTTCCTGTCCCTAAAAACAGCTGTTATAAAGCCCCTTCTTAAAAAGAATAATCTTGATGCTTCCATACTAAACAATCACCAGCCCCTATCCAATCCACCATTTGTTGGCAAAATCAATGGAGATCGCGTCCTTCTCAGTCAATCATACATTCATTTACAAAATTGAGTGGCCTAATCTGATGGACTATTTTACCAAGAGAATGGCTTTACATTGCGGGTGTACAGACAGCGGCTGATGTCAGTAGGCCTACGCCAGAGTAGACAACTTGAGTTCATGAACCGAAAGTTGAAGGGTGATTTTTCAAGTGCATTTCAAGTATGTGTGGTGTGAGAGAGAGAAAATATACAAATTAAGTGAAAAGTAGTATTTTTTATGGGAATATGTGTATTAGTCGTTGTTTTTTTAAGCAAGACAAATGTTATAGAAGAGTTAGATACACACAAACGTGCGATTACAAAATGGTGACTGGTGAAAAATATGAGTGGCTGGTAGATTTTAGAATCCATCAGACACTTTAGCTTATTGACTTATTTATTTTTTTCTATGTTCTATTATCTGTTCATTTGTAAAGCACTTTTAATGACCAATGTGAATGAATTGTGCTATATAAATAAACCTGCCTTGCCTTGCCTTGCCTGGCCTTGCCTTGCCTGGCCTTGCCTTGCCTAGGGATACCACGATTTGAAACTAAGCGGCATGGTTAATTGTAAAAGAAATTCCAGTTTCACAATTTCTCGATTCTTTTCTATTTCAACAATTAAGGCACGGCACTTTCCTTCACCATACTCACTATGTAGCCTAAGTACAGTCACACGTGCAACAACTCAAGTTGTCCAAACGCTTAGCACTGACACATTATGGGAGTGTCCGCTAGTAATATTCTGAACGCAAGCGTGAGTAAATAATAGATTATATAGAATAGGATACATTTAACATTAGAGAACTCAAATTGACATATCACACTGATAGTCCTTTTTTTATAATGGTTTAAAGTACTAATTTCAAAGTTTAGGGATTAGTTCACCATTACGATTTATAACCTAGATTAACTGCAGAACAGTCAATCTCAACATCCCTAACTGTAATTACTGTTTTTTTTTTGTTTGTTCAGAGGACAGAGTTGGACAGCACGTCTTTGACCCACGAAACATCTGTTGCTATAGATGCAAGTGAAGGAGTTCCCAACAAGGATGAAACACCAACAGCATCAAGCCTCCCATCTCAAGAAGGGGTTGTTTGGAGGCAGCTGCAACAAGGTGACTCCCCTGAAGTTGCTTCAGAGAGCACTGAGTACCCAGTTGCATCATATCCATCAGTGTTCTGCCAGATGAAGGAAGAAAAGACTGAGGGTTGTTCTTTGGATGATGGAGGAACTTTAGAGGAAGAGGAACAGAAGAAAAGCAGAGACGTGTCCGTTATTCAACAAACAGTCGCTGCAAAAAAACACAAGGGGGACCTATCCAAGAACGGCTATCGCCAAGGCTTTGAACTTGAGGTAGGTCATTAACAAAGGCATGTTGCAGTATGCGAGTGGACTCTCTTTTATGAATGAGTTATTACAGTGTTATGCGGTGTTGTAGCCTGAAAATAGATATTTACATTCCATTTACATGTATTAATTTTTTTATCCAGTTTTTTTATCCGTTTTTTATCCATTTTTTTATCCAGTTTTTATCCAAAGCGACATACAAGCAAGACATGAAAGAAATTACATGGTTGCTAACTGTGTGCTTCTGTTCTGTAGAGGGAGGAATCAGCAACAAGCAACTTGGCCAATGGACCATCAGCAAACCTAGAAACACTGGAAACAACTCAGAAGGGTCTTTTGTCACTGGATGAACCTCATGCACCAGACCCATGCTCTTCAGGTCAAAAACACTATAATGTGATGTTGCCAGTGCCAGGTGCTTCCATGTCTTATAGAGAGGGACAACCTGAGAGCACAGTAGAATCTGGGCATAACAGTGCCATGACTTCAAGGGAACAAGGTGGGTCAGCTGTTACGGTTTTTCCCTCCAGTTCTGAGTTCTCATTGGAACCCTTTGACTCACAGCAGTGTGATGCAAACCCTGAATGTAAAAACCTCAATGTGCCATCAGTAAAAGAAATGTCGGTGTCTAGTAGAGAATCACCTCCTACCAGATCTGACGAGAAGAGGATACTCGTGGCTGATCAGCATTTCTTGAAAGAATGTGGAGAGGTAAACAGGCTTGATATGCCTGGTCAGGGAAGCGCAGAGGTTATGCAGCATCCAACTTTGGCATTGGCAGGAATGGACAGTGTGAAAGATAGAGATAGTACACAGTTAGGTATGGGGCTTGTTGTATTACTGAAGAAACCAAAACGGAAAGTTGGACGGCCGTTGAAGAAAAAAACCCTCTTAAAGATGGCAAAACTTCTAAACATAGCTCAAGAATGGGGGGGAGACACTAAAGATACACACTTGGGGCAGAATGACATGCAAAGACAGAATGCCCACCTTGACTTTCCAAATGAGCAAAGCCTTCCATGTAACCTTAGTATATCTCCACTACCTAAAAGCCACATTCAAGTCCCAAAAGTTAATTCATCCAAGTCTTTGAAAGCTCTTTTGGGAAATTCCAGCCAACATGAAGACTGTAGGAGTCGCCCCAAAAATATTGGACAGGCTACACGACGTAAAGCAAAATCTAAGAAAGCGTCATGCAAACAGGAAGGAACTCAAGAGTCATTCATTTTTAGTGTTCCTAAAGATCCCCAGGTGGTACCAGAAACTGTGCTGGCTCAAGAGACCGGTCAGTCAGCATCTCGCTGCCCAAAGAGCACCAAAAAAACACTTAAGAGAAAAACATACATGAATATAGAAGAGTGCAAAGAGGACAGCCTGGAGCAACCCACTGGTAGCCAAAGCAGAGGTAGGACATTACTGCTGAAACCAGTACACCTGCCAGCAATAGATGACGCTCATGCCATACAACAGTCCTCTAAACCACGTAGGAATGCCAAGAAAAGCTTGAAAGAAGAAAGCAAGGATTTGAGAGACACTTGTGAAGAGAAATGTAATCTTCCCGTGAAAGATTTTGTCCTTGACTCTCAGACCTCTGGAGCTGGTGTACCTCCACATATGCATACAACATTGGAACTGCCAAAGAAACCGCAAAAGAAGATATCCGCCAAGTCTTGGAAGGCCGATCTTCAGGCAAGTCTTCCACAGCACAGTGCTGACCCACGGATTATCTCCCCACAGAAGGAGCTTGAAAATACGATTGTAATTGAAGAGACAACTAAAAGAGCAAATAAACGAGGCCGGGGTAGAAGTGCCCCTCCAAAGGGAAAAAATACTGCAAAGGATTATAGAACTGATACACTGAATGAACCAGAATTGCCATGTGAAGATATGGATGCAAATGAGTTGCATATCATGACACATAAAGACACAAATCACAGAGTAGTAAGTACTTCTGATGTACATGAAGCTGAATGTATTGATACTGGTTTAGAGAGGCTTAGTGTTCCTATGGAAACGCAAACCAGTGCAAAGGACCTGAGTAAACAGGGTAGAGGTCCAAAGAGGAAAGGTAACTCCAAGGCGAAGAGGAAAGTAACACCTAAAGGAAGTGCAGAGCAGAATAACCCTTATGATCCAACTTCTATGATCGAAAAAACTGTGCTCCCTGAAACACACGGTTCTCCGAAGCTGTCCAAACAAGCACCAAAACAGAATACTAAGAAAACATCTAAAAAGAAGGCTGTTAAAGACAAAGGACAAGATGGCATGGCACAGATAGACTCTTACGGCCCACCACTCAAAAAAGATGCCTTGTGTTGCAAAGAACATACTGGTCAGAGTCTCACCATTTCACAGCCCCCATTGAGAGAAAAGAAAGCAAGAAAGCGGAAAGCAACAGATTATGGAGAAAATGGCTTGAATCTGAATAACTACAGTGTAGAGCAGATACCCAACCCGGACACCTTCACATTCAATGAATTAAACCCTTCCATTCCACAACTTAAATCAGTCAAACTAGAGTCTAACATTGAGCCCACACCAAAAATACATGGATGCAGTCGTCCCAAAAAAGCTTTGAAAAAGGAAAGAAAAAAGAAGGCCAAGTCCCTGGGTGCTTCACAGCCAGTTTTGATAGAGGACTTTTTGTTAAACACAGACACTGTAAACCTCACAACTCAGGTTCCTCGGTTTACTTTAACAAAACAGAGGAGATCACATAAGAAAAAGTGTGATTTAAAAGAGGAGAGCAAGTTGTCAGAATTCGACAACAATACAGCCTTACAAGGCAGATGTGTCGTGCCACCACAAAAAACACAAGAAACCCCAAAAGGCAGCCGTTCCAGAAAGAAAGTTATAGTTCCCAAGGTGGAGTCTGCTTTCCAGGACATAGCATTGAATATAATGACTGCTGAAACATCCCCTAAAACCAATACCCCAAGAAAAATGAAGGAAGAGGTGGTGATGCTTAAAGAGGAACATGTTGCAAATAGAAGTTTTGACTTTGCAGAGGAAGAGTTTCATGTTCCTGTCATAAAAGTCACTTCCAGGAATGACGTTTCACTTAAAAGGATGAAGCCCAAACAGAGTTGCATGAAGAAGTGTAAAAAAGATACCAACAGCAGGACCAAACAGGCTGCAAAAACTGCTGGAACAAAATCTAAAACATCTCCGGAAAGACTGGAAAGCTTCAGCAACTCCCTGTCAGAATTCCCTGTAATAAAGCCTGAACCTTTTGCTATGCCGCTTTCAGCCACTAAACCTGTGAAGAAACTCTCGAGCAGACGAAGAATTCTAAAATCCCCTTTGAAACAGTCAGATGTAGCACTCAGTGATGTACCGAAACTGAAAGAAAACAGCAGTGGTGATAACATTGATGAGCAACATGATGGTAAATGCACAGAGATAAAACTGGAACAGGCAGAATTTGCATTGTCTGCAGTAGACATCGGACATCCTGCCCGTTTACAGCAGAGCTCTACAATACAAACAGGTTCCTTGGCGATGTTGAAACGAAAAGCTGGTAGACCATTCAAGAAAAAGACGCTGTTAAAAATGGCTAAGATTTTTGAAATAGTTCAGGAAGATGGGTCTAATTCTACAGAAACTTGTGGCATCACTGACTGTGCTGAAAGAATGCTTCTAAAAAACCAGCATCGGCCACCAAGAGTGAAGAAAGAAAAGGAGACCAAACCAGTAGTCACGCCTACAAGAAGGTCACTTCGAACTGTTGTTTCTGGTAGGGCAGAGAGCAACCTTCATTCTTCGTCAACAATGTCCATGGACATTGATCAGAAGGGAAATACTGATTCATCATGTTCAAGTACTTTAAATAGACAGTCTTCGTCTGAAAAGTGCTTCAATAAGACATTAGCTTTAGACTCTAATAAAACTGCAGTGGATGAGACTGATCATCAGGAACCTCAGAAGGAGACTCAAGTTGAGACCACAGCTGTGATGGCTCTGAAGGGAAAGAGAAAAACTAAATCATGGCATACTAAGAAAAGAAAGGTGGGGTGGAGAAAGCTCTGTCAACAGTTGGCTAGTGTTACTGCTGCACAAGAGGAGGTCCTTCTTTCAAGTAATGCAGATGGTAACAACATAGATGTTTCATGTAAGGTCTTATCTCTCCCTGTGTCATGTAAAGAGGAAGTACATGAGCATGCCATTTTGCACAACTCAAACACCTCAAAGGCAGTATCTGGAACACAGCTTCACACCCTGGATGCCCTTTTAACTGGTTTAGAGAAAAGGTCCAAATTAAGACCATCCACATTAACACAGAAGAAAAAAGAAAGAAGATGTAGAAACGGGGAAACAACTTTGTCTTTAGTGGAAGATGCTGGGGTCTCGTTGGAGGTTGCAGCTTTGCCACCCAACCAAGGGAGAGATGATGCTGAACTCCTTGCAGTGCAGTCTTTAACCAAAGTGAAACGGAGTGGTCGGACCTACAAAAAGAAGACCTCTGTGAAAAAGTCTAAGTTGATGGCAGTTGAGCAGACGGTATCTGAACTTAAGGAATCCCAACTTCAAGCAGTAAGCTTGCATTTTCCCCAAGACGTCACAAAGGTAAAGACAGAAGAATGTGAGCAGTCAGTGTCAGTGGCACAAGCCTCAAAGTTAAGGAGGTCTTTACGTAGTTTATGTTCAGCTCCATTCTCTATAGTTGACCAGGAGCAAAGTCAACCCACACAGAACCTTGATGAGACAACACTGTCCTCCAAGTCTTTTGTTCTGGAAGCCAAAACGGAGATGCTGAGAAACGTATCCTGCAATGAAAGGGAAGTGAAAGATGATGACCTTTCCCTTGAAAAACAATATGATGATTTAACCCTTCCCTGTCCAAATGTTCAGCAAGCAGCCCCTATGCCTGGACAGTTAAAGCGAAAGAAAATAAGGAAGGGACAGAAGCGAAAACTCAGTTCTAGAACCTCTGGAATAGTGGAATCTGCCGAGATCACAGACACAACAATTAGTTCAGATGCTTCCCTCACAGTTGCCTTCAACACTTACGACTGTCAAAGTACATCTTTTGAACATGAAAATGTTTCGATGAAAAGTAAAATGATGATAGAGGAGCCTGTGAAAGGTGAAACTGAGGCACCTGTCCGACCAAAAATGAAAAAAGGAGGCAAGGAGAAGAGGGCACAGAATAAGACCTCATCTGACGTCGATTCAGAAATGGGGAATGTCAGCATTCATGAAAACCACACGATTACACCAGATTTGAAGAAGAATCATGATCAAGAATCAAGAAAAATTGTGAACAGCTCAGAAGCCCCTCTGAGAAGATCTAGCCGAGCCTCTAAAATTCACTCACCTTTTCACCGCAGTGAAGAATATACATCTGCAGTTGGTGAAACGACCTCCTTTCCTGCTAAAGACAGCCAAGATGTTATTCAAAGCTCAGACAAAACACTTCATCCCTCTAAAACAATCCCAGCTGTCCCTACAGAGGAACAAGTGGTGTCTGCTGTTTCTTCTGACACTGCTGAAATATCAGTCTCAGACATAGGTTGTGAACCTGACCTAGAAACAAGAACACCTGTAGATCGTGAGATCACCCCAGCTCAAGATTCAAGTCCACCTGTGAGTAAAACAGCAGAAGCACAACACCTAATTGTGGAAAAGAAAAAGCGCCGTAGAAAAAAAAAGAGAAGGAAATCAAAAACAAAAGGAACTCATAATGCTGTGCAAGTGATTGAACAACCTGTTGTCCAAAATAAAGAGGCAACTGTGATTACAGAGGTAAATGAGAATTTTGCACACTATAGACAGTTGAATGGTTCTCAGCCTCATGGTGAAATATCATTTGCATCAGAACCTCTGGAGGATTCTGAAGTGGAATCTCATCCAACTGATGGAGACATTTTTGTAAAGACAGTTAATGTCTTAGTTGACTCTGGCTGTCAAACATCAGTCTCCCTGAATATGCTTTCCTCTTCTCAAGTAACAGTTCAAACAGTTGATGGATGCACACAGTATTCTGAGGATTCTGAGTGTAGAGAGCAACGAATAATATCTAAATTCCCAGCAGGTCAGAATGTGAAACAGCAATTAGCCAAAAAGGCAAGAACATACATTATGTGCAGGTTCTGTGGACGTTCTTTTCGCCACATCTCTGCATACACTGTTCACCAGCGGCTTCACACGGGTGAAAGACCCTATCAGTGTCAGCAGTGTGGAAAGAGGTTTGCCCAACTTTCGAAATTAAAACTCCACAGGAACGTGCATAAAGTACCAGGACTCATACAGTGCCCATGCTGTAGCCAGCGATTCTCCAAAAAAGAACAACTTATCTCCCATTTTAAAGTTCACCTTCCCAATGCAGGTCACATCAGTTCAGATGAGAAAAGTGGCCAGGCATCCCACGCTAAACCTTCCGCTGGCCTGGCTAATTTATCGGAGGGGGTCTTTAACTGCCCTGTGTGTGGGAAAGACCTCCCCAGTGAGCGAAAACTGCACATTCACAAGCGCACTCACAAAGGAGAGGGCCTGTCTTGCAAAGACTGTGGAAAGACTTTCAGCAAGCCATCTAGCCTGAGCGCTCATGAGAGAGTCCACTGGCCCCTCCAGCCGTATGCCTGCTCAGTCTGTGGAAAGGGTTTCAGTAAACTGCAGGTACTGAAGATCCATTCTCTTGAGCACACAGGAGCGACCCCTTTCTTCTGCTCTCATTGTGGCTACGCTTGCAATGATCTACCAACGCTGAGGGCACACCAGGCCTCCAGGGTTTGCTTTTCAAAGAAGCCAAACGACATCGAGGGCTTCCTGGTCCAGATGGGAGTGGATGGTCAGGTGAATACACCAAGCCTTTTCAAATGCCACTTGTGCAAGAAACTTCTAAACCACTGGTGCCAGTACATCCTCCATCTGCAAACGCACACAAAGGCTCACCCTTATCTATGCGATACATGCGGCCAGAGTTATGAGAGGGACTCAGATGTAAGGGCTCACTGCAGAGATTGCTGCAGGTCTAGTGGTGAGGAGAAGGCCTGCAGTGGACCCTTGTCTGACATTTGGAACAGTCAAGAAACAGAGAAAAGCGCTCAGATTTCTCAGGAGCCAGATTCCCCAGAACATATGAACGAGCACTGTTTGATTTTGAACGATCAGTCATTCGCCTCTCAAGACAATTCTCCAGTCCGTCCAGACATGCTAGGAGAGGACCTTCCCCAAAGTAAAAGCCCACATCCAATCCCATCCTGTACGGAGGATCCGGATCCTCCCAGTCCTGGCAACTCTCAGCCACCTTCTCCTACTCGTTCTGATGTTAGCATTTTATCCTCACATCCATCTCTTGACTGCTACGTTGTGTCCTCTATTCGTGCCCGCACAAGGACTTCACACAAGAGGTTTGACTGTCAACACTGTGGGCAGACATTTAGGCTGTCTAGTATTTTACATGCCCACTTGCAAACACACTTATCTGGCAACAAGTATACTTGTGGACTCTGTGGTCGTGTTTTTCAAAGGTGGCACCGGCTGTGGTTGCACCAACGCCTTCATCAAGAGAAGGGCCGATCCTTCTCATGCTCAGAGTGCAACATACAGTTTCGTTTTCTGAATTTGTACAGGGAGCATCTACGGGAACATGCGGAGCACAGACCTTATGCCTGTCCACTGTGCCTAGAAACATTCCTTAGCGAAGGAAGCCTCAACACTCATCAGTGTGAGAATCACAGGCCCTGTCAAACACTAAAATGCGAGGTTTGCGGAAAGGGTTTTTCCAGTTTGAGAAACTGGGTGAAACACAGTCTGCTTCACAATGGTCGCAGTTCCCACAGTTGCCTCCTGTGCAATCAGTCATTCTCCAACAACCGTGCCCTGCAGGATCACTTGAAGAAGCACAACAACGACCTCCGCTTCCCAGCATCTGAAATTCCGTCAGAGCCTCTTCTGTTTCCGCATCAATGCTGGATGTGTAATGCCAGCTTTTCAACTGGAGAGCTGCTCTATGCTCATCAGATATGCCATGCTGTTGGGGGAAAGCCTCCAGCCAGGCCAAGGGGTGCCCCTACTGGCCACAGAACCACCAATGGTGTCATGAGGACAATGCCCCCACCCACTGTTCCGGAGCCTTCTTCTGTTCCAGAACCAGCTGCGCCAGAACAAGTTCCTGTTCCGGAGATCAGAGATGAAAGCTTGTTTGTCTACGCCCATCCTGACAGCCTCTATGTAGTACCAGACCCCTCACCACCACCGCCTCCTCATACCCACTCCTTTTCATGGTCCGGTGGTCTGTCTTCATCCCAAGCTACAAACCTCACCTCATCACAGCAGGTTATTGTCCTGGATGAGGAGGTTAACCTCGGAGACACGGCAGACACCAGCCAAAGTGCTCCTGGCACCAGTCAAACCATTCCCAACTCCAGTTCAAATGAAGATGGAAATCTACCTCAAACCAGTAGCCAACAAAGCATTAATAAGTTGCTGTCAGGGTCAACCTCATCCCCAATCCAAGCAGGTTCTTCTGCTAGTAGTCTTCGAGACGAACCGACTCTTAGCCTCCAGGTCCAACACACACTCCCTCCCAGACACAACAAGTCCAAAGATGCTGGCAAAAGTTTCTCAATCACTGTACAACTACAGGACACAAGGGGCTTTGAATGTGCTGATTGCAATATATCCCTTTCCAGTGTCACACAACTACATAAACATTACCTAAAACATGCTAAAGGAGTGCTGGGAAAAATTCACATTTAAAAGTTTTTTGTTACTTTATTATATACATTAAATTGACAGGTTGATTTCATTGTAGTGCCTATAACAGACTTGTTTTCTGAATACCTCAGGTAGCAGTACCATCACTTTAACAGCCTATTGAACTTAGTATCAATAACGAATGTCTTTTTTATGAGTGTTTAAAATGATAAATGATACATGTTTTCATTGTTATGTTTAAAACTGTCCACCAGTATAAGCCTTCACAGTGTTTCCTTGATCTGCAGTTTTTTCCTCATTGAATGTTGTAATACTACTCAAATATATATTTTTTATCAGTGGCTTCACATTTGCCGTCCTAACATGTCTACACTGTAATCACTCTTGTCATGTCCGTTTTTTTTTTATCTTCTATTTAGGCCTTTAAAACTACTGCCCCATTGTGGGTGCTGCTCTTGCAAAAGATGTAACACGCATTTAGGTTGTATCATTCATATGTAAATATCTGCGATGTCACTATTTTTTTCTAAAATTACTGGGAAACCTGTATGTAGACATTGCATATACTGTCAACTGTGTATTCGATTCCTACAAGCTGCATTGAGAAGTGTCTTTTTCTTATACCTTGTATACAGCGGACTGTATCGTAGAAGTAGCATTTCCAGTTATGGCCGCTTTTCTTTTTTTATACCCCATCAGCAATGTGAAGCATATCAATTCCAATGAAAAAAAAATTAATGTTGCAGTTAAATGTAAGACTTCATCTGATCCACAGAAATGCACATACATATTTACCGGTCAACAAATCTGAAACACAACTGTTACCGATAAATGTACATGTACAGTCTTCTAATTTCTTGTCACTTCGTCTACTTTAAAACTATTTTATAAATAAAGTGTAAAATAGTAACTCTGTTGTATTTGAAGCACGCTCCATCAGTTGCCATGTCTGGCATCATCATTCTCTCAAGTATTCCCCTATTACACCTCTTGAGGCACTCCATACCATATCAAACCACAAGGAAGAGTACCAGTGATCGCATGTAGGTCTCATCCTTACAGCAGTACCAACTGACTGATTTCCCATTGTGTCCTGACTGAATAAACAAGGTCTGACACTAAAATGCCTTTTGCAGGATGGGCCATGATCTTAATTTTGTTTACAGCATGGCTTTTGAATCTGGATGGTTCTTATCGGTCAGGCAAATGTACCACAGAAAAGAGGATGGTGCCACTGCACTTTGTTCTCAGGACTGGGTAATCTTAATGGGGTGTAATGTTACTGGTTAATCTTGAGTCAGTGTTTCAAGGACGTCGAAATTAAGGTTTAGGCAGACCATATGGTTATCACGTTAGATAACTTTGTGAAAACAATGAGTAAAATATCTAGGAAAACTGAGTAAAAAGTCAAGACAACTCATTTTTTGGCAAATGCAACCATGCAGGCAGAAGACAACATAACCTTCAGTTCAACTCCACTTTATTTGCAATAGTAAAAAAAAAAAATCAAAACAAAACAGTTCAGGCTACACTACATTTTAGGCATATCTGATGCATAAGCAACATCAGTTCGGTAACAAGAGAGAAGGGAAAACGAATGGAAAATAATTTTTATATTAACGTTTTTTATTTGTATTTATTTTACTTATTTATGTATTTATTATTATTGTAAGTTACCACACAGGCATCCCTCTCTGTCGTTTCTGTTCATCCGTCTGTGAGTCTGGTTATTTATGGTTCTGTCCATTTCTGCATACTGTTTAGTCTGTATGGACACGTTTGTCTTCGCTTGTCTCATTGAGTCCCGTCCTGTCATCCCGTCCGGTCTTGTGTCCTCTCGTCCCTGTTTGAAAAGTCTGTGGGTCAGCCGTTTAAATCCTCCGTCAAGTCAATTGTGCGTCTATCATTTCTTCTTCTCGTCCTTCTTCCCCTCGGGCGGTTTGGACCCGGTCTGGGAGGCCAGGGAGCCCATGGCATTTCGGATGGCCTCGTTGTTAGGGTCCACTCCAGGCAGGTTCTCTAGGACACTCTGGAGGAACTCTGGGTCCTGCATCACATCGTAGTCCTCCTCCTCCTGTGACAAGAGTGGCCCAATTAGCAACAGCAGTTCACATGTTTAACACTAACTATTTTAAAGACAATAATGGAATAAAAATTGAAAAGCAGCTGGAAAGAGAAGAGAATACTGAAAAGGTATAATATGTCAGTCACTTAAAAGTATGCACTCAGCAATCCGTGACAGAAAGAAAGAAGCATATGTAATAACGAAATTAAAACAGTTATTCTACCACTGGGTTAGAAGACTGAAGGTGCAAAAAAAAAAAAAAAAAAGCCGATTAAGCATTAACTGCTAAATGTTAACTGTGTGACGCTCCACTGTCTATACTGCAAACCCTGAGTGCAGAGGGTGCTGACGTGAAGTCAGTCAACATGAGGCATGAAGCAGAGAGGGCACACAGATTGTCTTTCACTGCAGTACCTTAGCGGCGTCCAAGGGAGCGCTTGTGTCCATCGCTGACTCGCCAAACTCTGTTCAGAGACGACATGTTCACAAGGAGAGAGATGCAAGGGGAGACAACCATCAGGGTTCCTGATGTTATTAGGAAGGGTCATCACAGAAGTGCATGGAGATGATTTTAAGGCTATAAGCGTGTGTGTGTGTGTGTGTGTGTGTGTGTGTACACCCAAGCGTTGGACATCTGGATGATAATATGACAGTATATCTGTAATCAAGTGAATTGTGTATAATTATGTTTAGTTGAGAGTACTCTACTCTGATAAGGCGATGGTCTGGTTTCCACCAGCATAAGTCTGCTAGTTCAGATATGAGCAGGACTTAGTGTGTGTGTAACTCTTAAATGCCGCTCAATAAAGGGTACATCTACACACGTTGGCTGTGTATGTGTGAAAAGACAAATGTGAGTGTCATAAACCCCCCCCTTTCCAGGGATATCTGCATGGTGTAGCCCAGAGACCGGTTCAATTAATGTGAATTGTCTTTTGTCAGTGTGTGTGTGTGTGTGTGTGTGTGTGTGAGAAAGAGAGAGTGAGAGACAGACACACACACCTCCCCCAGCCAGGGACATCTGCATGGCGTAGGCGATCTGCTCTTCTTCAGTCATGCTACTGATGTCTGGCATAGCCGCCACTCCTGTCTCAGGCTGGGACATCTTCAACAGGGCCTCCTCTGCTGACTCTATACATACATACACACACACACACACACACACACACACACACACACACACACACACACACACACATATAAAGAGATATCAAACAAACACCAGGGCCAGCACAAAACAACAGGTAGGCCTGGTCAAAGAATACCTCACTAAACCTTTCTATTAGTATCCTGTGGCTGCTTACACGGATCACTGATTACTACAGTAGTGTAAACGGGAGAAGGACACAAGACAGGTGAACAGTATGGATACATACATACAGAGACAGACAGACAAAGAAGAGTTGTGGGAAAGGGCCACTTATCAGAGCAGTGGGGAGCAGTGGCCTGTTAGACCTGGGAGGCGTGTGGTCTCTTACCATCTGCTGTGGGGGTGGGGACGCCTGCTTCAGCTGCTGAAGTTACAGCAACCCTGCGAGCCTCTTCCTCCTGCCGCTGCCTCTGCTCCTCCATGGACACACGCAGAGCCTGGGGATGGAGAGAGAGAGAGAGGGAAGAAGGCAGGGGAGGAAGGCAGGGAAGGAAGGAGGGAGAGAGAAAGAGAGAGAGAACTTTCATAAACAACACCCAAACTCTAACAAAAGGTGAAAGAAGAAAAGAAGAGCAGCACACACAAAGAAATGCCAAAGTGCATGTTCCTTTGTTACCCCACACAGTTGAGCTGGCACTGAGCGGTGTTCACTTTCTATTCCATAAACACTCTCAGACGTTCCACATTACCTAACACATCAACAGTATTCTTGCACTGGTGCCTCCATGTCTGTAATGCAAGGGACAGTGATAGAATGACTTTTTCCCCACTGCCCTGAAAGTGGAAAAAAACTTGCTGTTCTTTTTTTTTTAAGTAGCCCAACATTAGTGAAAACTCCAGTGCCATTTTAAGTAGTGATTGTAGGTGGTATTGGATCACTGCACTCCTCGTAGGGCAGCTGCTCCTTCTTTCCCCGCCCGATCTCTGACCCCTAGAAGACACTCACCAGGGCCAGCTCAGGGTCGGCGCTAGGGTCCACCCCAAACTCGAAGTCGCTGGCCCCCAGGCCCATCATGGTACCGCCCTCACCCGCCAGGATGGGGGAGGAGAGCAGTGCGTCGGCCAGGCTGGGGCCCGGGGGCACAGTCACCAGGTGAGACCCGGTGCCCTCCTTCCCGTTCAGCGTGTTGATAAAGGTAGTCAGCTTCTCCGTGTTCACTTCCTAAAAGACAGGGAAAGGGTAGGATTAAGGGTTACATAAATCAGGAAGAACACGGAATATTATTTTAGCAAGGCACAAACAAACCCAGGTACAGAAAACTAAACCAGACACATATCTAACTAGTCTTGTGCCTAGTCTTCAGTCATGTCCTAAAACAGGCAGTAGAAGTGACTTATACAGGAAGTGTGAAAATGAATCAATAGTTGCAAAGCAGCAACAAATCAAACACAATGGCTGTGTCATTCATTGTTAACCTGTTAAGAATCCAGGTAAGTAATATTTTCACACCACTGGAGCACATCTGACCCTGATGGGAGCTCCGATCTATGTAAAGGATAATGGACAATATTGTGTTCGGGTAGCAGAACAAGATGCACGTCTGTGGTGGTAATAAAGTTACGCCTCGAAGTGCATTATTTTCAGTAGCGATGCACCGACAGAGATACCAGTATTGGGCCAATCCTGTGCTCATATACTCGTACTCAGTTGGATTTGGAATCCTGATATGCATCTTATATTTATATTATTATTTATATTTGAATTTGTAACAAGTGCATCTGATGAAAATAAAACCGGTCTTCAAATTCATTGCATTATGATGGTAATTGATATTTTTATGGTAGAAATACTGCCTTATTAAATACTGGTATCGAAAGCTGGTATTGGCAAGCACACAAATGTAAGTACTTGTAATAGGCCTAATCGGTTATGGGTGCATCCCTAATTTTCTGCTACCCGAATGTTGTCCCGCTTATACCACGGTTGCCACAATTGCATTAGGTTCATTTCTGGATAAACCTGAGTTGTTTGTACATCTACTTCTTTCTGCCACACACAGAGTCTTTTCTTAACTTGAAGGAAATGTTTTTTTTTTTTTTTTTTTTTTTTTTTTTAAATCGCCATTACTAGTTCAGACAAATGTATGTTCCTAGTACCATGTGTACTTTTGTCGGTCCACTAATTTGTCACTCTGCCGCAAAGCAGCAGTTCATTTAAACTCCACATAGATGTGCACTTATCAAAAGTTAATTGACGTTCCAAGCTATGACATATAAAGTCAGTACTGATCAGCAACAATAAGGGAAGCCATCTCTCACCTCCTCGCCAAAGTTCACCACATCCACATTCACTTTCTCTTTCTTCAAACGCTTTGCAAGTTTGACAAGCTGAACAGGGTTTAAAAAAAACAAAAACATTAAATAAGCAAAAATTTAAAAACATATATGTCAAAAAGAAAAGAAAAAGATGAAATTCTTACGTCTTTCTCGCTGTCCTCCACTGGGCTGCCCACAAAAGCGATGATTCTCACCTTGTGGTTTTTCCCCTGTCTGTGCTTCAGGGCCAACTGCATAAGATCAGAAATAGACACTCTGACACACTGTAGATGAGGTAGCTTTAAACAACGATGTTGTAATCCCAGATCTTTGTGGGTTTTGATTGTGTGCAGAATTGTTCTGCATTTTGGAAAGCTACACATTCCTAATTTCTCTTGGCTAACCCTTAAAGCATGAAAAGGGCTTATGACTAAATAACTGACCCCCAGGTGTTCCATCGGGTATTTAAGTATGAATCCGTGTGGTTTTTTTTTTATGATTTGTATTATGAATATATCTCAGGTGCTTGTCCCCCTGTGATTCTGATACCAGACAAAGATAAATTACTCTGCACAATTATGCAAAACCATATAAAAAGTATATTAAAAGTGTATAGTAAGCAGAGACAAAAAAGCTGCAGAAAATAAAGCTTGTCTACACTCACATGAGCCACTCTGATGCCAGTACCGAAGCAGATTTTCCCTTTAGGCTGGACAGCATGCAGTTTGGAGAGGATGCGACCGGAGTCTGGGGTGAGAGTGGTCAGCACCTCACAGTTACTGGAGAGAGAAATATGAGCAGAGAGAAAATTAATGATTCCCTGGCGATTAATCTCTGCCGGACTAAACATGGGACAGTTTTTAAGTCAAAACTGCCTCAATTATTAATCAAATTAATTTGGATCTATCCAGTAGAACAACAACGTTTTGCATATATTCAAATATGACATCCTCTTCCACACACAGTCTCATACGAACTCACGGCTACACTTACTTAGACATTGTGATGAGCCCCACGTTGTTCTCTGGATTGCTGCGAGTCTTGGAGTGGCAAACAATGTTGACGGCATCCTGTTGTGCCTGCAGTCTTGTGGGCAAGAAGTCTCCATTCCTCATGTATTCGCTGTTGTCCACACTAGACAACATATGTTCAATGTTATTCTTAACTGACTAGCAGTGTGCCCAGATCTTGGTGAAATTCAGTATTCTTACCAAAACATGATTATCGTACATTACAGATTTTTATGGTGACTGCGTAGCTATAGGATCACGACACCTTTTGACCGTTGATGAACTTCATGTTCATGACAGACATGAACAGATCATACTTGACTTATCAATATGTTCTGTCATTTCCACTTTGTTAAACTTCTATCATGTTTTCCAAAATCTTAAATCTCCTTGCCCCCTATTACCTGCAAACCTACCGTTACAGCCAACACTGTAACTGGTCAGACACTTTGTGACCAGACAAAGGTGTGACAGCTGTCATTTTGGTTAAAAAGTTGGCAAGCTAGCGCGGTTAACTAACCTTGCCAACCCAACGAACACTTTGGACGCTTCATTGTCCCACTACTGGGGTCATTGCTACAAACGTAATTTACAATCGTATTTTCCTTCACTTTACCTCGAAAGAGGGCAGTGTATATTTTCAGTAAATATGAAGCGTGTTTCAATTCCATTATCTATGTCCATGACACTGTTTGAAAATATTTAGAGTTGTACATTACGTCAACTTAAATGTCTTCCATGTAGCTAGATAGCGTTTGATAACATTGGATGGTTAATTTAGCTGGCTAGTTAGCGATAGCTATCGCTAGCTAGCTTGCTAATGACTCAGGAAAACGCCATGAACAAGAATCGGTCCTTGTGTCGCTTACAATACACAACAACGAAATCTGAACAGACATACACTTCAAACACAAACGCCTCCTAATATATTCTATACATGTCCTGAGGAATAGCAAACATCTATACCACAAATAAAATACATTTGTTCACTCCTTACCAGACCATAGTACTTTCAAGCCCCATCTTGAAAACTTCTCGTTGATTATGAAGGAAGGTAGACGTTGATTGGTCAACAGAGGTTCTGCATAAACAACTTTCTAACAGAGGACTGGGTTGGTCAGCTGGACTTCTTCTACACATTTTTTTCGGTTGCACTCATTACCTATTTGTATGTTGCCACCCTGTGGTCACATTATTGCCAAAACTCAGAAACAGCACACGACGACGCCCTGATGGACAGATTTTTGCTTTAAAATATTAGATCCCACATCCAAATTATGCACCACAGGATGGCAGCATGGACATGTTCGTTCCTCAAGGTTCCCTTGGTTTGTGATATTCTGTTATTCATAAATAAGGTTTTACAATAACTAATACCTTAATTATTGACTCAGTTTAGGCGTAACATGCTTTTTGAGCACACCTTGGACCCTAATTTTATTGATGGACAACAAGCTATTAAATTAGCAAAATTATTTTGCCAAATTATTAAATTAGCTTTAGTTCATGGGTGTCAAGACTTTGCTCGAATTAGGGCCCTTTGTCTAAAATATGGGCTACAGCATTTTCAAAAGAAAACAAATGTATTAATCATTTCAAACATTCAACACTGATCTTGCATTGATGTCACATTTTTATAAAGCTTTAAACAACGATGTTGTAATCCCAGATCTTTGTGGGTTTTGATTGTGTGCAGAATTGTTCTGCATTTTGGAAAGCTACACATTCCTAATTTCTCTTGGCTAACCCTTAAAGCATGAAAAGGGCTTATGACTAAATAACTGACCCCCAGGTGTTCCATCGGGTATTTAAGTATGAATCCGTGTGGTTTTTTTTTTTATGATTTGTATTATGAATATATCTCAGGTGCTTGTCCCCCTGTGATTCTGATACCAGACAAAGATAAATTACTCTGCACAATTATGCAAAACCATATAAAAAGTATATTAAAAGTGTATAGTAAGCAGAGACAAAAAAGCTGCAGAAAATAAAGCTTGTCTACACTCACATGAGCCACTCTGATGCCAGTACCGAAGCAGATTTTCCCTTTAGGCTGTTCGTTCGACAACAAGCTATTAAATTAGCAAAATTATTTTGCCAAATTATTAAATTAGCTTTAGTTCATGGGTGTCAAGACTTTGCTCGAATTAGGGCCCTTTGTCTAAAATATGGGCTACAGCATTTTCAAAAGAAAACAAATGTATTAATCATTTCAAACATTCAACACTGATCTTGCATTGATGTCACATTTTTATAAATTCGTTTTTAATGACTAGCTTATAAATCCCCAAAAACTTGTCCATGACAAGGAAAGCCCTGCTTGGGTTCATCTCCTACAGACTTCATTAAGCAATATATTTGGCTCTGTCCAAGTCTATTAAAGATTCCCAAATTCCTCTGCAGTGTCCTATGCAGTGTCAATGTCTGATCTGATCAGGACAGATTTCTGAGGATATAGTATCACTTTTGTCTTAGGCTCACAGGAAGCTTACGTTGGATGTCACAATACAGTCTTCATGATGCAGACAGTGGTAACATACCAGCTGTTCAGTCTCATTTGATGTTCATGCAAGAGAGGCAGTGGCAGTGGTAGTGTAACCACAGACATGGGCTTCTTGGTTGGCAGACACTTCAGATTCACTCATTTCTTTAAAATGTCTTTGTGAAATTGCTGCGTCCTTCGCATCTACTTCTAAAAGTAAACATTCTCTCAAAGGTCAAACTCCAACTTAACAAGCAGAAAACAATCTAAACAAACAAATGGGTATGAGGAGTATTTCATAATAACAAGAATATAAGAGGCAAAACAAATCTGATGAACAAATATGCCCTCTAGTGGCTGTGTTCGTCATGTCATGGACCAGAAACTCTCGAGGTTCCTGCTCTGACCTTTCAATATGGCTTCAGGGAAAATAATCCAAAAGTAGTCCCTAATCATTTTGGCAAATATGCTCCCCATCTGCTTGACAGATTATTTGGAATCCAGTTTCAAAGTTCATGCTAGCCTTTAAGTCCCAGTCAAACATAATCCTTGAACAGCACCCTCCAGGCAGGTGATGCTACTTTAGATGTCGAGGCAAAGAGAAAGGAACCGCGAAAGGAGCTCCTGTTTCCTGACAGAGGTGGATACATCATGGCGTCATCCTTTCATTCTTCACAACCCAGGAGTCAAACGACGTGCGTCCTCATTTTAGTCACGGATCGCCTTCAGTTGACCCTTGGCTCACCTTCACCCTGTGATTGGAGAGGGAGCCTGGACACCAAGATTATAATAGTTTTACATTTTCAAATACATTTTATTTAAAAACTATGATTGTATTCAATCTGAATATCTGTGGTTTCATTAGTTTCAGTTCAGTAGTTTTTATTTCATGGACTCATTTCTATTTAGTTTACTATAGTTTCAGTTTTAGTCATTTTAGTTAAGTACAAAAGTTACCAATGATTAGTGCGACATGAAAAATAATCTGCCTGTCATTGAACATATCAACATTTCAAAACTGAACTTGAAGACCGCCTCCGGTGAAAATCAGATTTTTAACCTTGTCCATATTGTGTTTTTATATGATACGCAACATATCATGAACAAAACAAGCAGTCAACGCCATTGCTGAGTATTTCCACCTTGGGAGTGCAGTTTACCAACAACAGTCACAAAAACACAGAATCAGACAACCTGGGTTTCATATGTCACAAACCTAAGTAACCAATCCCGTCAATTTGCCTGTCAGGAGGGAAAGGTAACATCAGTATACACTTACTTACTTATATGTGTTACTTATGATGAACTGGATGTTTATTATTTCAATGTAGCTAAATCAGAGCTGATCGAGACAAAGTCTATCTAACATTAGCAACACATTATATTACCTGTTTGATAATGTAGTCAAGCCAAAGGCAGATAGATAGGCAGGACTAATTTGCATATTCACAGTTGAATAACATGAATACTAAATGAGGCAAAGATGTAGAGTTGCATCCAAGCCATTTTAAGGCCATGAAGGTATTCATTTTAAAAAAAAACTTATGAAAATGTCATTTTGAGGAACAGATGAGTTTTTTTTAGGGGTTCAATCAATGCCAGGAGAGGGACTTTGACTAACATAAGCAATCTATTTGTTTTAGATGCAGTCTGTGATTCAGTTTCGCAAAAGGTAGTTGATACTTATGCTCAACAGCCAAACAAATTACACTCCTCCCTTCCGTGCTCCTACAGTACTATTGATTGGTTGGGATTATTTATGGCTCTGTGCGAGCCACGTTTGTTTGCTATTTACAGAGCCAGGACTGTGTACCAGCACCAGAGAGGGTTTTTTAGCACAACTCACTGAAGGGACAGCTAGAGGACTGAAGGGACAGCTAGAGGACTGAAGGGACAGCTGAAGGGACAGCTAGAGGACTGAATTAGCCACAAAGTGTGTGGGTTTAGAATCACTGACAATCACTTCAATAGGCCTACACATAAAAGGCAAGAACACAATTAAATATTTCAACCATTTACTTCAAGCAAACAATATTACATAGGCTTTCACCGGGGGCGCCCACATTCTCGTTCACATACGCACACTGAAGGAAGTTGTGCCACCTTAGAGTGTGCCCCACTCAACAAGTGGCAGCAGCTCATTCTCTGTAAATGTAGAGAAACCATCTATTGACGTAAACAGAAGTGAATGAGAGCGCCTGGAGCATGGGACAATGTGACAATGACTGCATTGTGAAAGAAGTCACATTTGGAAAAAAAACAACATTATCTTATTATATAACTAGCCTACTTTATGGTAGCTTAATGGACTGCTCCAATCAAAACATGATTTGGCTGTCATTTTAGCGTAATTTTGAGGTCTTTTTTTAAAACACGCTTTCTTTCTATTTTAGATCACAAGATGCCAGCTAGTTAACTTGCAAGCACTGAGCCCAATGATAAAGGGATAGCATCCACAGATTCTAAATGCATTTTGAAAGAAAGAATAACCATTGATCAGATAAATAGGCCTACTGAGGCCTTGGTTGCTAGCTCTTTATGTGCACCAGCAGTAATTCATCCATTGTTTTATAGACTCTCATTAAAAGAATGAAACTCAGCCTACCTTACAAAAAAGATTAACTCTCCTGCTCCCTAATGCACCAAATTCCTCACAACTCTCTCTGTAATGATTTCAAAGTCTTTATGAATACTCATTAGAGGCAATACTGTTATTAGAGCCAATGTTTCTGTCATACTGTTCCTCAGGTATGTCTTTAAATGTCTCAAACAACTGAATGACCTTTCAACCTTTCAATAGAACAGTGAATGTTTGGGAATGGGTACGTGTCCATTGTCTCTCTTAGGATGGTGCACAGATCAGAATCAGTTCCCTGCTGAATCATTGTGATGTGCCAGCTCGAGATCCAGCTCAACATCTATGGCACAGATGCGGTTACCTGAATGCATGCACCATGCATTCGCTTGTACCGCTTTCACTACTTAAGTCAAAATAGTCCCATATAGCCGCGTTTCTCAAACTATGGGCCATGGATGACGGCGGACCGCGAGGAAACCACTGGTCCAGCAGTCTTTCTAAGAGCTAAAGTCAAATGATGCTCGGTGCTTCTGTCACACACTGGATAATTTGCAGCACAATTGAATGGAACCGCTGACCGCCATAAAAAAGAAAACAACCATTTAGCGATCAGGAAATATACTTGCTAATGAAGTGTCACCAAAATAAAAAAGCATTACATAGGTAGTAGGGGTGTAGTGGTCATAAGACATGAGGAAACTCTACATTACAATGAATGTCTACAGATAGAAGTTTGATAGTATTCTGTGTATGACTGATTTAATCAGACAAATATGTGACTTCTTCACATGATAATAAGGCCTCCTTAAGGTTGTCGGCTATGACTACACAGAATTTTGGGAATGTGACACACTTGAATGGATCGACGTCGGCTGTCTTGAAACGATAATGTCTATAAATTGTCGGTAATGTAATCGAATTATGTTTTTGTCTTTTCTTGTTTTTTTTTTTTATTAGTTCTTAAACAATCATTATTTCGTTTAGTTTTGATTTTTACATTTTCTTCGGATAAATTATTTTATTTCAGTTTACGTATATGTTTTGTTACGGTGTGTCTGGTTGGGAGGTGCAAAGATAGATGTTTTGTTACAATGTCAGTTTAACATTCTATTGTGTTTCCGTTGTGGTTCGTGCACTTCAATAAGTGTTTTCATTTCAAGTTGTCATTGTACGAACTAAGCCTTAACTGTCAATTCGCGTGACCCGTATATAACTATAAATAAGGACAAACGAACTAAACTCACGACACAGTTAATCAGCCAATTCAAGCGTATTATTTCATGTTCGTGTTATCTACAGCTAACCTGCATACATCTGGACCTTAACAAGGCATCGTTGGTATGTTTTATCCTTTGTTGTGAATTTTGTGAGATACAATATATGTTTATTTAGCCTATCGTAACTGTATGCAATGAGTATATGTTTATGCTAGAATTGATTTGTCTATGTCTTTTGTAAATTTCAGTTTTACACTTCCTATCTACTATCATTAAACCTGTGGACTACGTATATCTTCAGAGTCGTGATTCGTAGGAAGAGTTTAGCTGGCTGTCAGCGTAGACCTTACCGAAGACGGCACAGTATATGTCTCAAAACCATTCTTTTTTGTTTCAGTTTACAAATATAGCCACAAGCGGTGATAGCGGGACCTCACACCTCTGGTTATCTGTGACCCGTGATATTTTGTCATCAGACATCGCACCCACATCTGAGATGTATATCAAATTCCGTGAATTTGTAGGCACTGGAAGCACTATCTTCCTTCTTTCTGCTTCCTGCATCACTACTTGTAGGGTGAGTTTTTGTAAGTACACACACAAACACGCGCACACAAACAGACACACAAGCTCACTGGAGAGTCGCGAAGCTCTCCTCCTCTGCAAGGGGAGCGGCGGCACAGATGGTGCTAGTGATGTTAGATTGTGCTGGTGTCCTCAGGAGCAGGTCGGGGCATGCAGTCTGCATGCCTGAGATGGAGAGGAAGGGAAAGCATGAGTTCATTAAGGTGCCGTGCAGATTTAACACACATCCATTTAATAAATAATTGCCTTACTTTTACTCTTAGCCTCAAACTAGATCAGTATAAACCACTGAAGAATTAACCCAGGAGACTTCCTTGGTCAATGGCGCATTCAAAAGGTGATACACTTGGTCATTTTTTAACAATCCAGAGCACTAAAGGAGGAACTAAAACTACTAACTATACATTTTGTGTTTTATTATATTAACATTGATCCGTTACATTGATAAAATTGATTGGTTAAAATAATCTACCAGTGTTCACCAGCATAATGTCATTTATTGCCATATTATTTACCTATAATTTGCCTATAATTCAAAGTACAGATTTAGCTTCTGTGCTTTGCTTGTTATAGAGGCTGAATTCTTACCACTGCTTCTGTCACTCTCCTTCCTAGGAGCAGAGAGGGAACCTGAGGGGTCGCCAATGCTGTCTGTGGGCTGGGCTGGGGCCCTCGAGGGCTCCTGGGTGTGGGTCCTGTCTGGGGGTTGGGCTGGAGGGCGGGACTGAGGGTTCGACTGGATGAGTGGCAGACGGGCAGTGGCCGGGCCTGTGTTGGCTCGCCGCAGGGTCGAAGGCCCCCCACGACTCCTCCTAGAGGGTGAGGTCTTCACTGTAGAGAAACATGAGAGAAGAGACGAGGAAAGGAAGAGCGAGAGAGATTCATCCAGTAATGTCCCGAGCAGTGTGAGGAACAGTAATTATTAAATTTGAGTGACACAGGAAGTAGGTCAACTTAGTTACAGAAAGAGACTGAACAATATGAAGACAAACGCACACACACACAAATGCAGAAATGAACACAAGGAGCGCATACATTCACGTGGGATCCTCTTAAAGACTGTACTGCACATGAACCTCTGGAAGCGGTCGGCATAGAAACCTGGCCTGTGTACTGACACAGTATCCTGCAGTCAGAAGACAAGACATTTGAAACCACATTTCTGTGGAAGCAATTGCTACAATTTATGGCTGTGTGTTTATGTGTGTGCGTGTGTGGGTAGTTATCGCTTGATCCTGTCTCACCCCGTCATAGACAAAAGCCTTCCAGGAATGTTCCAGCATCTTCACAAATCTGACAAAAAAAAAATATACAACATGATTTCATCCATGACAGATTCTCTGACCTCAATTCTCACATCCTCCAAGAGGAAACCATGACACACACACACACACAGACACTGAAACTTAGGTTACACAACATTTTTCATAAGAACAATCAGAACATAAATGCATCTTTGTACCCACAGAAGTTAATGTAAAGCATGTTCCACACACCCACCTGTAGGATTGCAAGATGTCAATGATACCAATGAAGAGCAGTACCCTCTCCCCTTTTGAGTTGGCAGGGATACCACCCATGCTGAAAAAATAAACAAACAAACAAAACAATCAACAAACAAATACGATATACAAATACGCTTCCATTCACCATACTTTTAGCCATATGGACAAACATGCAACTACATTCTGGCTTTGGTTGAGCAACTGGCTCCAGGAATAGCAGAACTAAGACATTAACCTGCCAGACAATAATACTGAGAAGACGCATCCCAGGTATGCACTCACTGGTCATGGCACTGGTCCGCGTACTGTCCCTGGGCCTCGCCCTGGATGGCCTCCATGGCCGTGCAGTAGAGCGGCTTCTGGCTCGGCACCCTTTTCTGCTCGGGCACCGCCACGGGCACCTCCTCCCCACCCTGCTCCAGCCGGTGGATGCCCACCAGCAGGCTGTAGTCCATGATCTTGAAGCTCTGAAGCAGCTGGCACCCAGATGGGCAGCGCCGGCGCGAAGAGACAAAAATAGACGGCGTGTGGGACGGGTTATTATCCGGATTCAGACAGGCACCATGCTTGCTTTCAGTTTCGTCACGATCGAGCTGCACCTGTTTCTCTGAACTATAATGTGATTCTCTCACCTTCTCTCTCTTCTCACACATGCATAAGAACCTACACACACATACACATAATTAAGCCTCAGTATACATACAGTACAACCCTTTAAAGACATCTTTGAACCTGCTGCAATACATTGTGTCTCTTTCTGTTCCTCTTTCAGCGCAATTTCAAAAAGATATCAATAAACTACATCTTATGTCTGTCCTTTTCCAAACCAACCTTCAGAAATAGACACAAGCCTATACATTCACTCTCATACCCTTTTCTCCCCTTTCCTAACCTAATCTCTCTCTCTCTCTCTCTCTCTCTCTCTCTCTCTCTCTCTCTCTCTCACCAGGCAGTCTCTCTGGATGGTCTTGCAGAGGGCATTGTAGTGTTCAGGCTCCAGCAGCAGACCCTCAGGGAGGTCCTGGCGGAAGTCTAGGTCCTTGCAGGTTGGCACCAATTTGGCACGCTCCCGTGTCGACGCCAGACGCTTGTAAGTGGAGCCCTTCAGGTCAAACTTGAGGTGCAAGGGGATGGCACGGGGCAGCAGGTTGTTCATGACCACCAGGCGGATGTTCTTACCCCCCGTCTGGATGCAGTAGAGCCCATAAAACTTGGGCAGGAGGGTCCGTTTGTTCTGGTTCAGGTTCTATAAAGAGAGAAGATTCTGTTCAGGAACGTACGGAAGATATGCTGTCCTACAGTAGATACTGTGCCACATTTTAGCATACACAAATACACTGGTGTATACATCATATGCCTAAATGTACACACACAAAGCAAATACCATTTCTGTTTTCAGTCCAATACTCAAATATCATCCTTCACTACAAAAAACAAACAAATAGCAAACACTTATCATAGTATACAAAAACTACACATATACATACATATACACGTGTCGAAACAGACAAACACAAGCTCATACCAGGAAGTATCCAGGCAAGAGTTTCTGCAGGAACTCTGCCTCCTTGTGCTGAACAGTTTTGATGATGAACTCATCGTCACTGGAGACGTAGAAGATGGAACCACTTGCTCCAGAGTTGGACAACTCAATCAAGTGCTCGTTACACAGGGAGTACTGCACAAACACACACAGAACATGTCAAACAGGAAACACTATACAAACACAACAAAAAAACACACACAGTAATTACACAGGGTGTGCTGTAATCACAGACACACACACACACACACACACACACACACACACACACACACACACGAGCATAAAGAAGCATGCTCCTTCTACATATGTTCAGTAGATTTTTTCTGGTGAGGGTGGAAACTAAACAACAGATCTCAGTGAGAAATGTCTTTTATGGTAACATTTCAGCTACTTCACCTTTGACAAAAGGCCCAGCTATCCAATGTTACATGGTCTTCTGGGCTTCTTGTAAGGTTTTGATAAACACCTGTCTGCCAAACAAGGCAGGAGGTGGAGGATTATGTTCATACTAGTACCGGTCAGCCACATAGGAGGCCATGGTGTAAGAGTTTTTCTACATTCAAGTGTAACCTACACTCAGGCTCAGACAGACCATCCGCTAAGATGTCATATTCATGTATCTTGCTTACACATGGTGAAAAGACACCACAGGTGGAGACAAAGGAAGAATACCATGTAGTCATCTGGGCGAATGCCGTACATGTCCCTGAAGTAGCGAAAGGCGATGGGGGCATAGGTCTTAAAACGGAAGTCCATGTAGTGGTGAGCAGGTGTCAGATTGGTGCCTTCCCTGGGAGAAGGTAACAAAGAGAAAGAGAGAGAGAGAGAGAGAGAGAGAGTGGACAGTGCAATGAGAGAAACAGAGACATGGGAGGGTGAAAGAGAAATCATCAGGGAACAGAGTGAAGTGAAATTACAGAGCTGTGGTATTTCCAAAGCTCTGTATGCCATTTTCAGAATTAAGTCAGATAAACACACCAAATCAAGGTAAAAAACAGAATTCTGACTATTACACAATACTGTACTATATCTATCGATCTATATAATATAATATCCGTCTACATGCACACACCTAGGGAAGATGATGCTTTCCACCACCTCAAAGTCCTGCATGAGCACATCCCTGTCTGGCTTCTGGGTCAGGCTGCCCACCGTGTGGGCAATGCCCAGTTGGATGGCATCCCTCAAGGCCGAGGATGGTGTCTGGTGGAGGTGATTAGAGGTGATGGAGGGGACCGACCCAAAAGAAAGAGGAAGAGAGGAGCCATGGGAAAATAAAAAGTTGCAACCGTTCAGTGCACTCTAAGACTATGAGTGTAATACAGTGAACTTCCTCTTTGAAAACTGAGTCAGCAGAAACGACACTTAAGCAAAGCTCCTGCTCTAGTCTAAAAGAGAGATACACCAGAGGGTTCTCAATCTTCCGTCCCATTAGAACCAGAACAAGCAAGTCCTTGTGACTGTAGCATGTGTTCATATTCATTGGGTGTGTAACTCATTGCTTTACAATGAATTCATTTAGCTGACATTCCTCTAAAGAATGATTTAAAATGTGTTTTGTGGATGTCTTCCTGAACTACAACTTCGAAGGGAATGTATACCAGTACATAACAGATGTATACTGTATGTATACCAGCTTGCAGGCATAACTGCCTTTCTTACTGTGCATAGAAGCAAAGTTGTATGTTGAGCACTGACCTTTTTGTATGTGGTTTCTCCTGTTGGGTTGATGCCTCTATGGCCGATGGTCTTCTGCTCATCATGAAACACACACATCAGACACACATATACAAACAGACACACACATCACACACACATATACAAACAGACACATACATCAGACACACATATACAAACAGACACACACATCAGACACACATATACAAACAGACACACACATAACACACATATACAAACAGACACACAAATACAAGGTGGTGTACATACGTACACAAGAAGATATTAAAATGGGTAGGTTATAATGACTTATTTAGCCTTTTCTGACATTTTTTACTTTCTGCAGTTTTAGTTTTATATCAGTTTAGTTTAATAGAGAAGTCACCATAGACCAGTCTGGTTTACCTCGTGTGATGCCATTTTTCCAGTGCCACTGGAATCTGGCAGTAAACAAGAGAGAGAGACACGATTAATTTTCCTCACAGCAGAGTGAAAACAGAGATCCTACATGGCAACTCATCAGTCTTTTAACCTGAGTCAAGCAGAAAGAGTCTACAGTAAAGATGGGAGTCTGTAAAAGGTAAAGGCAGAGAGAGGGAGAGAACAAGAGAGGGAGAGAACAAAAGAGGGAGAGATGGAAATTGAGAGAGAGTGTTTCTGGCTGTGGTTGGTTCAACAGGACAGCCAACCATCCAACCTCATGCTGCAGCATATGGTCTGGCAGAAATAATTAAATAAATCAAATTTCAAACTGGTCTGCAGAATTCATCAAGAAAATAAAAAAGCCTACCCTTCTACCCAGAGTGGAAAAAGTCTCCTACACTTCAGAAGTAATAGAGAGTACGGTACTGCTCTTTATTGGTATCACCATAGTATGAAACCAAAACCTTCAAGGCTGACATGATTTTCTTTTCCTTTTCTAGAACTATGATGGTGAGCCACAGGAAAGAGAGTGCAACACTTTTCTGCATTTCAAACACATGAGAAGAGAGTGGAATGCTAGCCCTGAGAGACTACAGCTGCATGTCTGGGTCATTGAAATGTAAAAACACGAGAAAACGATTACGATCGTCTAGCTTCCATGCATGCCCAGACGTTTTTTTTTCCCTTTCAATTTTGTTAATCAGTTCCTTCGTTAGAGCAATTCAAAAATTCAAACTGCAATCAGATTTATCCAGCGTAGCAGGATGATCCACACCTGAAACTATGTAAGCACTGCAGATATCAACCACATGACTACGTGCACATGCAAAAAATAGCACACACACACCATACAACACCGCAGATTTCCACTCAGTTCAATTCCTCATTCCATATTGATTTCTGGGGTGAAGCACACAAAAAACACTTTCACAGCATTACAACTACTTCATCAGTGCCCACAACATACGACAAACACTAATGACACACACAAGTCCTGACTACCTCTCCGAGGAAATATCCTCCTCCAGAATGCTGTGTGCAGAGCTACTGTGGAGTGGAGAAAATTGATTAAGTTTAATGAAATCTCGTGTACTGAGTATGTGTGTTTATCGGAGGGAGAGATCGAGAGAGGGCAAGGGAAAGAGAGAGAGAGAGATTGTCACATTAAAACACATAACGACACTGTAAAAGTAAGTTAAATTTACCGTCAGTGAGCTCACCTGCTGAGCCCGTCAATGTCTGCGGAAAAGGATCAGCAGCGGCCATGGTCAGCTTAGGTTCCTGTCAAGCTCGACACCGCACCCACGGTAGTCCTCACTACAATTCGTTTCTTTACGTTCTTTGCGTTTCTAAACGCTAGCTGCCTGAACTTTTAGCAGCTGGCCCGGAACCCAGAGCTCTCCAGCTATCTGTAACTCTCCAAAGAGTTAGCCGGGCTGTCAGACGAGTCAGCAGAAACGCCTCTGTCATCATATCTCCCGTCAAGACAAGGCAACTGACCAGCCACAGTTACGAAACTTTAAGTGACACACAGTAAACACAGTAGTCAGCAAGTAATATTCTGTGTTATAGATCTTACAGTCGTTATTCATACCTTACGTAAGACAAAGAAAATATGGGGTTATGCCAGCTACAGTATTACGTTTAGGTCAATGCCAAATGTGTAGAACATTTTGATTTGACACCGACAGTGAGCTAGTTCATCAATGTAGTTGCAATAAACAGAACAGAAACTTAAGTTGTAGCCAAAACCAGTTGCTTACCCGGAGGAAAACTATTTATGAAACCGGTCGAGTTAGTCTGAGTAAGTTAACTCCAAGCAAAGTTGATTCGTTTGAAATGGGTTTATGCTCCTGTCAATACCAATGTGGTCATGCTGAGTTGAGATAAACAACAAAAGATAAACGAAGCGCTACGCAAACGCGCATGGTAGTCTTGAAATCAATTGATCACCACTCACACTATCAAGAGAAAGGTGTGTGAAGAGTTAACGAGAAGTTACTGAACTGCATTCCTAAAGAGACAGAACCGCTCCCTTCCTTCTCTATCGTGTCTTCCTCGGCTTTCCCCCACAATGAGCGCCTTCCTAAGGTACATTAGCCAGGCAGGATTTAAAGGTGTACAGCGCCATCTAGCGAGACCAATTCTGGGCCACATGAAAACAACTCATTAATTCATTGACGTCGCTGTTCGGTATGGACGTTTTTTTTATTTCCCTAATGTGAACTGTGATTTTGATAGCAGTCTCAAAAGAGCGCTCCAGCCATATACAATTGATACATTATGAGATTGACTACCATTTTAAAATACCTTTAACGTAGACTTGATTAGTTAAGTGAGGATGGCGTTTCAGTGTCACACCTCTCAGCCCTTACAGTGATGGTAGATAAACTAGCAGAGAGGCCAGGACCAGGCAGAATGAGGTGATAAGAATGTGTGGTGATAATAGAGGCCATTGTCCTATAGTGGGTTTGTTCTGTGGTAAGGAAAGAGTGGATTGATTTAACAAACTCCATTTTATTTTGATTTGGTTCACACACACAGAGAGAGAGAGAGCGACAGAGAGAGACTTACACAGAGTTGTGATGTAAAATCACTATACAATTTACCAATTAAAATCCAAATTTTATTGTAACAAAAAGAAAATATTCACATCATGTCAATAAAAATACCTTTGTTCATACTTAACTGGAAATATTATTGACACCAGTGCAAAGTTTGAGCATTGGGTACCTGAGAAGAAGTTCATGTCTGAACACGTCCTGTGTCTATGGCCTAACAACACTGCTACAATTGCTGCAATTTTCAGGTTTATGTAAGCTTGGTGAGCTGGTCAGGTAGAACTAGATCTCTGTATGCCTTTTTCAACAGTGAACAAACAATCCTGTAAAAAGTACCTGTGATTTGTATTCAACTTGGTTGGTTAGGGGGGAGGTCACACTTGATTAACTCACACATAATTAACCAATGGCTACACATTAGTTAGCAGTTAGCATAGTTAGTTAACTATTCCAAGTAGCAAACCGATCAGTTGATTTGTTCTTCCTGGTAAGTGGAAGTGGAGAGGGCACCGTAAGGGTCCATCACAGTCTGGGCACAGCGCACTATGGTGGCTAGCAGGAAGACACAGAGCAGAATGAGGAAGAAGAGCGCAAACCCAAGGTCCACATCGACCTCAAAGCGGGTAAGAGGCAGCGGAGGCTGGTCCATATGGGCAAAGAGGCAGGAGAGTAGACTTCACATGGGAGAGACTGCCATGCTCTCATCAGCACCAGGACCAGCAAGAGTCGACTCTCCAGGTGACCCTGGACTCAGTCATCACAGGGGAGGTTGGGTGGTGCTACTGGGAGCACTGGGCTGTACTCTGAATCTGAACTCATGTGGGTATGTGAAGGGATGAAGTTACACACAGAAGAAAGTGTCTTGGTCCAAATGGCCTCATGAAGAGAGAGGAGACAGACAGGGTGAGCCTGACGAGTAATTCTCCCATGGCAACACAAAACACAGCGAAAAAACATTGTCTTAATACAACTATACAGCTGTCAAGATATATTTTGCCGACTCATCAAAGCTTGTTGAATCAGCTAAAACAACTGAAATGCAGGAACTAGATTTGTATTTCAAACTTCTTATCTTAGCATTTTTCTTTACAAACAAGCATCAATCAGTGGCCAGGGAATGTAGTAAACGTCCCATTATACATAGCCTAATTATACACAGCAACGAGCAACAGTATACACTGATAGAAAATGTATTCTGTAACAAAGGTAGGACAGGTTACTTTATAATATAGAATAATCAAACACTGTTTTTCTCTGAGCACGAATCATCCTTTAGCGAACTGTGAGTGAAATATAACAATAAGGGATTGACTTGTGTGATTGATGAAACTGTACAGACTGTAAATAGATTGTATTAAATGGACGTGCATAAGTTTACCTTCCACACATTTGATCTTTGAAACCTGTTTCTCTATCTACAACAGGAAATAAAACTCTTATGGCAATAGTACAAATATTTACCTCTATACATACTAGTACATGCTGGGGGGAAAGGTCCTCTCAGGGACACAGTCAGGCGTGTATGCTTTCTAAAATGCACATATTCTCAACAACACAGCATCATGCAAAGCCTGACAAAAGAGAATACTCACCACGTCTTTACTTTCCTGTGTATAGTAATGCTTCCACTCCTTCGCAGTCTCTTCACGTTTATTTTCTTCACTTTGCCACTCACCCTCTTTCTCTGCCTCTACAACTATTCTCCACTCACCTTGCTTCTTGTTATGAGGATACCCAGGCCTTCTGCCTGACCACTGCCATACTCTGGTTCATCTAAAGTGTCTCTGCACGGTGTTGCATAATTTTACTTTCCTCCTCTCCTCCTACTGTTTCGCCCCCACTGTCCTCTCCTGCACTCAACAGGATGAATCCTTTTTACAGATATCCCCTCAGAGCACACACACACACAGAGACACAGTAGCAGCGGCGGCTCTTTGGCATCGTTTCCCTTAATGAATACTTTAGCAGGGAGTTGAATGACGCTGAGCACAGTTCATATGTGAATGAAACACCCGGCTCTTTTGTTTTCCTGGCTCAGAGGCTTTGAGCCTAATCACCCACGGTGCGCAAAGCGCAGGTAACCCAATCAGACCCGGCTCGCCCTGCGGCGGCCGCGTAATAAGCGAGGGAAAGCTCACCAGTGCGGACGGGCGGCGTGATGCATGATGAAGGGACGGCAGACCAAACAGTTACAGAGAGAGAGGGAAAGATGACCCCTCCGAAAGGCAAAAGGAGCGACACTGAAGGAAATCGACTCCGCCCGGTTTAATATGGAGACTGATTGGCGTTCGTCAGGCAGCCAGCGTAGGGGAACGCTCATCGGGCAAAAAGGGCGATTGAGTCAAGTGAACAGCATCCCGGGCAATTGACATAGGCGGCCTGTGATCCAGGGCTCAACAGCGGGTGAAAGAGGAGGAGGGTGGAGAAGCGAGGCGAGGCGAGAGATGTATTTGGGGAAAGACAATGGTTCGCTCTCTGTGGAAAACATTCTGAATTATTAAGTACCTGTCAATCAGTGGGTGTGTAAAACGTGTGTAAATTAACACTAAATGCCACATACCAAACAAACAACAAACAGAGGGAAACTTAATATTGGTTCATTTCTGTACTGACTGGCAGTGAAGTCGTGTCCATTAACTCAGGTTGGGCACGTGCCCATCCAACATAACGTGACCGAAAATAGAAAATAAATAACATATTAAAAAATGATTGCCAACATTGAATTCTGGCTTTACTGTCCTAACGTTACAATTAATGGAAAAGGATGAGTTTTTATGCAAACATCTTGTACCCTCAGACAGCCACCGCGACCCGTATGTTTATAAGTAGCCTACTTTGTCTTCCAAGACTCGTATTGGCATAAGCAGCTGTCTGAGAAACGTCAGCGAGGCAGAGCACAAGTAGCTCAGACACCCAAAGGAGTTTACAGGTAACATTGAATGTTTTCCCTTTGTTATGCGATAGTTTGATAGAGTTTATGCTTACAATTATTGATAAACTGGTTCCCCAATTTGACCAATAGTATGACAAATAGGCATTAGTTGACAGCAATTTATCTTCTGTCAAAGTAGGCCAGCCCAAGTGTGGACGGCCTATTTAGCTACTATCTTAGCAAAGTTGTCTGTATCAGCTGCCTGGTTTTGATGACATAGCTGGCGTGACATTACAGTGCATGGTATCAATGAGACTTGTGCCCTGTTCTGTGTATGTGCGGTAAGAAATACATGTGATGACACAAGATGAGACAAGAGATATGAGTTTAGCGTAACAAAACCTTTAAGAACAAAGAATAATAGACAACCTTCTATCTTTCAAGCATGGTCATGTATAACAGAACAACATTTCACACCACAATCACCAGGTGTGGATTTTATCGAATACTTCGCTAATTCCCTCAGTGTGGAAGCAATTGAAACGTTCCAAAACCAAGTGTTTCAGAAGTAGAAATGAGCAAACATGGTCTAAATGTATACAACTATATATTCCCTATATATTCAGACATGGTTGATAGCAAAGCACACAATGAGTATAGTTCACATTTCATTGGCAGATAAGTATTTTCTGTATTTTAGAGATGATCCTTTTCTCACGCATCTAGTTGATTACTGGAAAAGAGAAGATAACTTGACCCTGCAGTTGGATAGTACAAAGTAGGCAAGAAGATGGTGAAGCTTGGCACAGAGGCTGTTCCCTGCAGTGATAGCCAGTGCAGACGCAACGCTGAGGCAACATTCCAGCTACTCCCAAAGAGAACACGGTCCTAAACCATTACTGAAATGCTCAGTGCGCCTGATATGCATGAAGGCTCCTGAACGTGCCACGGAGCTCAGTGGTACTGGGCTGACCTCTCTTGGCACTTTGACGTCTAACGAGATGCCTGTCAGGGAAAAGGGAGAGTGACACAAGGACATTATTATAAGGTCTGTTTCAGAAGAGCAGAGCAGAGTGTGTTATGTCAGGGTCACGAGAGGTTCAGAGTGGCATTGTTGAGAAGAGAGGGGGTGTGGGGTTCTGGAGCTGGAATTGCATTTAGACTAAATAGATGTCATGTGAAAATAATTTCCAACGCACCGCTCACCCAGTATTCAATCTAACTGAAATTATCAAATTTGTCCCACTGTTTTGTACTCCTCACAAGGTTAGGTGGATGTCAAAGGTCTTTGAAAGGATCAGAGGCTGACACTTATGGCACTTATGATGAGAAAAATGGATATTTACCAGCAAAATAAAGTGTAAGGCTTCAAGGTCAGACATATCAAATTAATCATTGTATTGTATAACATCAGAAAATAAACATATAGCCCGAGTAAAAGTGATGTTAAAGAACCTGGTCAATAGTTGAGAGTCCTGCATATGAACTAAACACCTGTGGAAGACCTTGTTATCTGGGGATCAATCGGAATTACTGTTGGCAGAATTCAGTTTTAATAGCGTCAGGGAAACCGTGAGGATCCATTTACACTGCACTACCTGCGCTATTCATCTCCTGAAACACTAGTCCACTCTGAGCAGCTGCATCCGCAAGCTAACAAAATTGAACCATAACAGAGGACAGCACATGCCTGTCCGTCTGGGGTTTCACGTGAACCATGCGCCTGGTCTGGCCGGCAGAATACTTCTGCTTAATTCTCAGATGACACAAGACTGGAGCCAAGCGCTCACCTGACTGTGGGTGCAGTCAGGCAGGTGTAAACTTAAACCACCTGGCAGGGATTAAATGAGGCTCAGGATATCAGTCAGATAGATATGTGTGTGTGTGTGTGTGTGTGTGTGTGAAAGCGATAGACAGTGAGCTGTTTGGTAACATTACATCAGCCAAAAGCTAGATCACGTCATCCCCTTCGTGCAGGTGGGAATCCTGCCCTTCATCTATAAGTGGCAATGATAGAGTTTTGGGTTCCCATATGAGTATTAAGTGGTTCTTAAGTCCATGCATTTTGAATGGAGGATTAACATTATACAACACAACGTAACTTTAACCCAGGATTAGACTCACTTGCCTACACAGACACACGCACACAAAAACAAACCTAATTGGTTCATTGCAACTGCACTCTTCTGGACTGAAGTAATTAATGTCCACAGGCAGTCACAGTGTAATTCAAATGTTCTCAAACTGCACAGCATCACAGATGTTGCAATGGAAACTGTGATGCTACTCTTAATTTGATCATTTGAGCCTGTGACTCTGGGCACTGGAAGCTTCAAATGCAAAACACAAACACAGGACAATGACATCCACCTTCAAATGTTCATTGTCTTAAATAAGAGGTCCAGAGGTGGTCAAAGGTCAAACGCTCAGCCCCTGCACAGACACACACAGAAAAAAATAAAGCTCCGACAACATCTTCTCATTATCCACGATCATTTTTATATCTCGTCATTGTGACAATACAAAATACAACATAAAAACACTGCCATAAGGACCTGGCGGCCAGTCATGTAGTTTGAGTTGACACAAGTCAGCAGCACACAGTCAAATGGATGGATGAGCATTCTTCTGAGTGAGATGAACACATCTGAAATGGAATGGACAGAGAAAGGGTCCTGTAGTGTGAGTGTGTGTTTGTGGGACTGTGGGAGGCCAGATAATGGAGGGATGAAAACGTGATAACGAAACAGAGAGAGGCGACATACTTTGAACTTTCTCAATATTTTCAAAAGATAAGGCACTTCTACAACTGAGATATTAACATAAACATACATATTTTTGAACTCTCCCAACACTTTTGAAGAAGGCGATAAAACAAAAATAAAAGTCTGACATTTGGCAGGGACTCATTGACACTGACTGAATACAAATTAAAGATCTCTCTTGGGGCGGAAGTATTCAGCTCATACAATCGATTCTCCATTCTCCAATGAATACACTTTACTCTGCAGCATTGAAGGAAGTGTTAGAGTCAAAAAACCCACTGGCTTCTCTCCCAGTCTGAAATGCCACAAGGCAGAAAAGTATGAAGGGACCATACAGTGCATATTTTACAGAAAGGGCATAATAATACTCAGGTATTCATACTTAGATTGGGACAACCAAACAAAAACAGTCTAAGCTGGTGTATTAAATACCATCATGCCAACAAGAGCATAAGAAAAGAATTTGATGTTGATTTGCCAGATCATTCAGTATTACCGATCTGTTCTCTGGACAACTGGACTGGGTTTGGAAGAACATAAAGAACTAAAATTGAAACTAAAAAGCAAACTAAAAATGTTAATTTAAAAAAAGAAACCTAAAATGATATGAAGTGGATGTACTTTGACAGACAACAAAAAAAATATTTTCTTTTTAAGAGACATTTAAAATGAGACATTTTCTTTGCTGCATGACAATAATTCTTATTTTAAATAAATGTTCACAAAGATGATTACTAGTCATTGGCAGACTTGGATCAAAATAGAAATGGCAGTGACCACAGTGGTCTCTCTGATTCTCAAAAATGCAGAAAAACAAACAAAAAATATTAACAGTACAGGCAGTGAATCGATTCATTTTGGTGACTTAGCTACAGAATGCCCCAGCAGCGAGGCATTGTCATGGCAACTCCCACAGTGGCGCAAACCCTGACGCGTGTTCCAGCGGCGGAGCACACGCCCGGAGAGCGGGAGAGAAGAGTGTAGGCACATGAGGGGAGGGTCAAAGGTCAACTCCATTGAGAGGCTAAGGGAAGGAGTGGGGCGCGGTCTTAGACAAGGCCGCTATTCAAAGTGCGTGGGCAGCATGTGACAGGCACGGCTTCAGACGAGAGACAAGAGCGACCATGGGCCCCGCTCTACCCCCCATCACACACACACACACACACACTTTCTCATTCACACAAATACGCATTATACACTGGGGCTTTAGTGAAGTTAGCAGTGGGAGTGGTGGGGTCCACTCTGAGGACAGTGGACTGTGCAGACTGCAGACACTATATGCAGTACACACACATGACAAAACTGGCCGTGTGTACTTGCTTCACTCTCTCACTCTCTCTCTCTCACTCACACACACACACACACACACACACACACACACACACACACACACACACACACACACACACACACACACACACACACACACACACACACACACACACACACACACACACACACATCGCAACCAAGTAGTGTGTTCTATAGAGGGAATGACAGGAGTGTTAGTGTCACAAGCATATTTCAATGTTCAAAATTCGAATATTCAAATATGTGTTTTAAGTATGGACGAAAGTATAGTTTTTACCCTGTGTGTGTGTGTGTGTGTGTGTGTGTGTGTGTGTGTGTGTGTGTGTGTGTGTGTGTGTTGCTAGGCATGCTATCCATGCAAATCTGGAGTGTTGCTATCCATGTAAGCGTGAATGAGTTACTTCTCTCTGCATCCCTCCACGAAGTCTCTTGGTCTGGACAGTATGAAAGAAAGAGAGACAGAGAGGGAGGGAGAAAGACCCAATGAAAGTAAGAAGCTCCTTTCATTCCGCTCTCTTTCTCTCCTCTGGTCCCTCCCACATCAGTCGACCTTGCGGTGGTTGTTATTGAGGGGCAAGTGGCCGTTTTGGACTGGTCCGTTTTTCGTCTTCCTTTCCTTCTCCTCTTCCTCGTCTCCGTCTTCTGAGTCGTCTGTCTCCTCTTTATCACTCCGCTCATCTTCCACAATATTCTGATGGACAAAAGGATAGAATGAGTTCAATAGAAAAGGAAAGGGGGAAAGGAAAGAGAAATTCCTCAAGTTCTCGGTAAGGTGCAAAATTTTTAGTACTTTATTACTTCATTAATTTTACATGCAACATGAACAAAGCTTTTCTTTTCGGATGAGGTCTTGAACACAAGGGTGTGCGTTATTGGCCCAGATACTCACGTTTCCAGGTAGGAACTTGATGGCCATGCGCAGGACGAGGCCAAACCAGAAGATGTGCAGACACTGCAACACCATGAGTAGGCCGTTGAAGAAGTAGTAGCCAAAGAAGGTGGGGTACAGCGTCAGGGGGTACACGATGGTGGCGTGCATTATCCTGTGACCAAGATAAACAATTAAATGGGTTAAGTGAGGTCATACAGTATTAAAAGTAAGATTATGTCAATATTTAAAACTTAGAAAATTAGGTTCAGCTGCAGCTAGGTTTATCTATAGAGAGATTATCCTGTCCATTCAAGCAGCTAGATGTAGCATTTTAGACACTCAACAAACTAATAATAACACTTATCCAGTACTGATTAGGGAAGTATTAACAGATTCGGCATCCATTGCTTCACCATTGTGTTTCTCTTAACATGTGAATCTGTGTTGTGTAAGGTAAAATTATTAGCAGGTGATGATGAGGTGAGCCAGTTCCTCACCAGAAGGGGAAGAGGACGAGGCGGGAGATGAAGAAGACCGCTGCAAACCCGATGAATATGTAGTTGCAGGTCTTTCTCCATCCTGCGTAGTTGAACATCTTTGCTGACTTTGGGCAGAAAAAACAGAAAAGAGACAGAAAGAAAGAGAGAAAGAGTAGGAGAGGGGGACATCAATTCATTGTTGAAGACATTTAAAATCATAATGTGAAACGGCACAGAATCCATTAGACAGGAGCTGCTGTGAGCCCACTTGAAGATGTCAATGAAACACAGGATCAACAAGGAGAGAGAAATGGCAAGCTTCGCAATCATTAATTCACTGCAGGTCCAGAAACACACCTCCAGAGGGCAGTCACAAGCTCATCACAAGCGTACATCAATCACTTCTTTAGACACATTTTAACATGTCTGTACTGATGACTAACGTGCAGAAGGTTTGGCTCATGAGAAATTACACATATTTGTGGAAATTGTTTAAAAAATGATCTGAAGAAAGTACTATTTTGGACTTTTGGTGTGTGACATATTATCTGGCAAGTTGTCCGACCTTAATGTACTACCATATTTGTCCAATACCCTTATACTTGTAGTGCTGGGCCTGATACCCTAAATAACTCATGAAGGATATGTAAAGGGTTATGGGCAGAGGTCAAAGTGCTTACCTCCAGCAGGTAGTCAGAGGAATCGTGCACCAGCATGATCATGGTGCCTGCGCGGATGTAGTTGACACACCAAGAAAAGCTGATCAACAAGATGGTGGCCACATGGTGAACGATCTGCTCCTTAAAGTCCTGGGGGGGGTGGGGGAGGGGGCAAGAGAGGGGAGAGAAAGAGAGAGAATGTAGTCCTAGTGTTCCTTCACTAAATTATTTTATTGTTTGTTCTGCAATCTAAGTTTTTATTCACCTATAAGGTCAGTCACACAATGTGAGTGTAAATAAAGATTTATCTAAAAGCCCACTTTACAAAGTGACTGATTGTGTGTGTGTGTGTGTGTGTGTGTGTGTGTGTGTGTGTGTGTGTGTCTGCGTATCCTGAACGAGGTCAAACATCAATTCACTAAGGACGTAAAAAGATAAAGCAAATATGAGTAGACGGTTGTGTGCGTCTCATAAAATATGAATTGACTGAAGACAAAAGAAGGAGCCCTGATGAAGACAGAGCTCAAGCCCAGTCAGCATGTCTCTCCCCACACACACCTCAGGGGAAGTCTGTTTGCTTATGTGTAAAGCACTTTACCGGGCTATATAAATAAGCTTGCCTTGCCTTACACACACACACACACACACACACACACACCCACCCTGACAAGGATGCCTGTCGTGGAGCAAGTGGGATGATCATATTTCCTGTCAGCTATTGGCCTTGCTCTGAGGGAGATTGCTGTAACCGTTTCTCTGTCTCTTTCTCTCTCTCTCTCCTTACTCAGGTCAGCCAGCTGGGTAAGACCAATAAACTTGTGCATTCAAATCTACTCTACCCAAGGCTGCATATTAAAACTGTAGAGACCAGCAAAGGTTCAAAGTTCACCTCAGACAAAAAAGACACTTTAACCACATCTCGTTAACGCTAATGGCTAACTCTGTAGGAGGCAAAAAAGAACATCTTTTGGGAGGTAAACTGCCCGTAAAACTAGAATGACAGAACTGATACAACTTTTCACACTTTACCAGCCTTATTTAAACGAAGGGCGTTCAGAACAGGGAATAATTTAATTCAAATTCAGGCTAACAAGGGCTAGCATTCATGCTAAAAGGCTACAGGAGCGCTGCCTGCCTGGCTGCTTTGACTTCCTTCCAACTTCTGGCTCAGACTTTGGATCCCAGAGCTGCACAAACAGGTTGCTGTGGTGAAAAACAGTCTGCTAACAGGCTTGAAGCTCTGCCACCTCTCCTGAGCAATCTAAACACTCCACACTCCCACACATTCCACTGACCTGAGATCAGATCAGTCTGTTCTGTGACTAGGGGTGAATTATGCATGTGGGAGGCAGGGGGGCCTGATCCCAGAACAGCACCATAAGAAGCTTAGTGAGCGCCAATCACGCTGGCCGCTGGTTGGGTGTCAGCTGCCTGTATCACACGCAAGACAAACGCCAGAGAACTGCTGACTCTGGAACGGGTCTGGTGCGGTTCGGTCCCAGATATAATTCGGTTTCCTTCCCCAATGTGGGGCAGATCAGAGCCAGATTCACTGAGAAATGTGAAATGTCTACTTCCGAAGCCTCAGTACAATCCCTGCCTAGCTCCCTTCTTCTCCCTCACTCTCTCTCTCCTCATCTCCACATCTTTGTCTTGCTCACCCTCTATCTCCATCTTTCCATTCTGCCCACCCCCTCTCTCTCCTTCCCTACCCCTCTCCTACCTTTCCCATTCTTTTCCGATTCAGCTTCATCCATTCTCTCCTCTCTCTCTCTCTACCTGCCTATTTCTCCTCACCTTCCTCTCATTTCTCCCCCTCTCCACCATTTCACCCTCTCTGTCCCTTCTTTTCTCTTTCCTCTTTCTGTCATTTATCTCTATAGTGGTGCAGATCACAGCCAGATTCACTGAGGAGGCAACTGCTGTGAGGGATGTTAAAATCTACATCTGAAGGATCAGAGTCAGCCTGATTGGCCAAGTATGCAGACACATTGGCCTACAAGGAAATTGGTTCTGGATGATGTATTAGCATTAGTGTGATGGAAAATGGAATAAAATTGTATGAGCAGCAGGTGTGACACTGAAAATGTGTGTGTAGTGAATATTTCGGTGTATATTTGTGTGTGCGTGCGTGCATGCGTGTAGAGAGAGAGGGAGCGTGTGAGACATGCCAGTTGAAGTTAGGGATTTGTTTGGAGAGCCAAGTGACACATTAACTCTCGTTAAAACACCCCTATCAGCAAAGACACACATAGGCAGACAGCTTTCCATACCAAAGTAGTGGGAAGTAAGAGTCTTGCACTTCCATACTTTGGCTTATGAATTATATTATATGTCTGAATACTACATCATGTACAACATTTTCTTGCATTTTCAACTTTATGAATGTAAAGATTTGTTTGTTCACATCCAGATATCGTCTTGGTTATCCACCCATACAAACATCACATCACCTAGCCCTATACCCTCAAATGTACATTCAGGCAGGCATACATTACTCCATTTGCAATATGTTTGGATTGCTAACAGCAGGGTATTACAAACCAAGAAGTTATGACTGTCTAAGCGATTAGGTTTCAGGATTTTTGCTTTTATTGCTTTATACTACTCACGGCTGAATATATTTTTACTTAATGCCTTCATAGAAAATATGTTTGACATCAACATGCCTGAACAGAACATAAGAAAATAATGTCTCTCCTTATTTTCACTTTCCAAACAGAACCTCAACTTACTTTGCGTTTGACGTCCGACGCCACACTGAAGAGGAGAGAAAAGTAGAATCCCAGCTCTATCATGTAGTACCAGTACTGTGAAGGCAACAGAGGCTATGTGTGGGGAAAAGAAGGGGGAGAGGGAGAGAGAGCGAGAGAAGGGGATTTACTGATGATAGATACACATATGATCTCTCAAACTGAGGTTTTATGTGTCTCTGTCTGAGTTCTTATACCTCAGCAAGCAGCACTGAAAGACTAAACAGAAATTACTTTTCATTCCCTATTATTATACAAAAAAGTTTAATTCCTTGCAAAACAAAGTATAGCAGGAAAGCTCTGACGATTGCAGTCTAGTCCTCGTACCATCTTGGGGAAGTCCTTCCACATCTCCTCCTTCTCATAAAACCAGGGTTTCTGCGAATGGGCAGAGGGACAGAAAAAAGGGGGCAAGAGAAAGAGGGGAAACTGATGACACCCCTTCATACTGCTTGTGAATGCATGTTTGTAGACCTAAGTACTGCAGATGCGCAGATATGCAGCAGGGGATTTTTTACACAGCAACTATCCCCGGATCTGGTAAGGAGCAGCACACACGGGTCTGATTACAGGAGAGATAATGGCCAGCAGAGAGATGAAGGGGAACTCAGCCGAGGATACTCACATCAATTACAGCGGCCAGGCCAGCAATGAAAGCAAGAAGGTAAAATGTGAATCTCCAACTGCAAAAGAAACACCATACAGAACCACCTCAGGATAAGCATAATCACACACACAAACACACACACACACCAATTCACCAACAAATGATCCATGTCATGCATGAAATCTCAGCATTCGTTCACCACAGTTTCACAATGTTTCCACAATAAACATTTCACACCATTCAAATAGCATTCACTTCACAGAAACACCCACATCCTATTGTCAACAACCCACGCTTTTGGCATCACTCACAACATCACCAGCAGATGCTTGTTTTTGTGCTCATATTTTAGTTTATATTCTGAGCATAACTCATTTCATTGATTAATATCTGTATTACTACAGCATCATCAGTTAAAGATGTATTCAGCAGCTGTGCTGCGTTTGCATACCTGGCCTCCCGGAACTTTTTCAGCAGGTTGGGCCGCTCCTGGTTCCTTCGCCTGCGGAACCATCTGTGCACCTGCTTCTCCGAGGACCCAGTCTGCTTGCTTAAGCTCTTCACCTCATCCTGGGGTCAGAGAGGAGGGGTTGCCGGCCAGGAGGGGAGATGGGCAAGGAGAGGGAGAGGGACACCAAGTGCAAGAGGAGACGGAGAGAAAGACAGAATGGTGTGCTTATTTGCTATAAAAGAGGGGATCAGGGACAAATTGCTCTACAACAACAGCTCAATTGCCTTATACAAGGCAGTGTGCAGAGTGTGTACTGTGTCAAGAAAAAAAGATGGAAAGTCGGGTTGGGTGTGATGTGTAAATGCATCTGTTTAAGTAATTCCATGCATTAGGGGGTGTGATGCATCTATGTGCCAGGGATGCAAACACATGTATGGTCAAAAAAGAGAGAGGTAATTGAAGCCCTCGCCCCGCGGAAAATATCCATATACTTACATTGCCACCAACCCCCCGACATCCCCGGCCCACCCCTATAGGCACATAGAGTAAAATGAAATTCTGAAAATTCTTCTTCCTGGCCACCACCTGCAACGTATGCAGGGCCTTCCGTCTGGCTGCATTCATTTTCTTAATATGTTTGAGACGTGTCTGCCTCTCTTTGGCCAGAGCAGTAGTCTTGGCCTTCTCGGCACTTTTACATGTAGCACTGCAGCCATACTCCGGCTGGATATTTCCCCAAACTCATGACGTGGGCCCACCACTTCACAATGCAGTCCCCCCAGGATTTTGCTGTCCTTTTTAGTGATAGTTGCGGCCTAAAATTTCTGATTTCGCGGGAGCTTTTCCAAAAAGTTGCAGTATTTTTTAGGTGTTTGTTGCGATGCAATTGCGGGAGCAAGTGGAAGTTGCGATAGACTTGCGAATTTCCCTCTTTGTAATTACAATTGAGTTATTTGTTGAAAAATAAGTTATTAATAAACAAACATTTATTAAGGAACAAACCCATTGAGAAATGGTCCTCTAAATAACCTCACCAACATGCCAAACAAAAGATTAACGAGACTACAAAAATTTAGCAAAATAGGCTGTTCTGCCCTCTGCTTATTCAGGTCAGCAAATGTACATTGCTTGTATTGTTGTTATGGAAACGAACACAGTATAGTATTGGACTTTTACTTTGACATCATTCAAATGTTAGTCTCGTGGTAAAGGCAACAGATGTTAGACAGTTATCTAGAAACATAGGTAGTTATGCTATGTTATGCTAAACATGTAGCGGGAACAGTACATAGGCTTTACTTATCCACAATGAAGTGCACCTGTTGGTATTACAAAAGGACCACCAGTAAGACTGAATAAAATGTTATGAATATCTCAGCCTTCACATATAACGAAAATTTCTGCCGTTCTCATTCTATGCTTATCAATCGGTTTTGCTATCCTTGTTGATTTATTTTAACTGTATAGGTGTTTATGATGTTCAATTTCATATATTAATTTAAAGTCGTCCAATTTCAAGTAACCCATTCTTCAACACTATCTGCTACCTTATCTTCAAACAGAAAGTAACGTTAAATCTCCATTGCAACAGCTTTCAAGGATTTGGGAAATAAATGCTGCTGATTTCTTATTTACTTGTTTGGTGGAGGCAATCCAGAATTACTGTTGATAAAATTATAATCAGACCCCCCCCCCCCCCCCCCCCCCTTAAAAAAAACTCTTCGGATCTGCACAATTCACACAAGTCACCCAAACTGACGTGAAAAAAGCGGGAGGCGCCGAAAAGCGCGCTGTTTGCATCCCTGATGTGCATGTCTGTATATATGTGGCTTTGTGCAGTGTGTGTGTGTGAGTGTGTATCTGTATGTCGTGTATATGTCTGTGTGTGGTTACCTGAGTGGGGTGTTTGCTTGTGGACCTGAAGTAGGACTCCAGTGAGGGATTATGGGATGCATGGACGCGCACCTTCTCTCTGACCCCCAGCAGTGCGGCCAGAGGAGTGGCTACTTTCCTGTACAATCATTAAAAAAGACACAAAACACTTATGAGTTAAACTGCCTGTGTGTGTGTGTGTGTGTGTGTGTGTGTGTGTGTGTGTGTGTGTGTGTGTGTGTGTTTTAGAGAGAGAGAGAGAGAGAGAGAGAGAGAGGAACTAAGAACAGCAGGAATGGTTCCACAGACTTTAATCACTTAGGTCACTAAGACACTGAAGAGGTGTGCAAATAAATATGTGCATGTGGGCAAGAGTTAGTGTGTGTGTTCATTTGTGTGTGTGTGTTCATTTGTGTGTGTGTGTGTGAGTGTGTGAGAGAGAGAGTGCAAGCATTCATTTGAAAGTGTGTGTGTGTATGAGTGTGTGTAGACTGACCACTCGAAGATTTGGCGAATCACAAGGAAGCATAGTGCAATCGGCAGGGACATCCAGAGATCCCCACTCTTGGAGAACACCTGACCGTCCCGGCTCTCTAGGTCGGCCCAGCCCATACCCTCTGGGAACCATAGCCAGTCTTGCCAGAACCACTCTCTAAGACCCTGCAACATCCTGTTCAAAAGAGCGACAGTGGGAGGGAGAGAGGGGGGACAGGGAAAGAAAGAGGGAGAGAGACAGAGAGAGACACAAAGCAAGGGGGCGAAAAGAACAGAGGGCCTTTGATAAGCTGATGTCCGGCTGTAACATACACTGCGTTATCCACATTGAGCTAGGGCTGAATAATTGGAAATCAGGATTGCATTAACATCACAGCTTCCGTAATATGCTATTTGCAAAGAGTCACAACTACACATACACACAAGTTACAAATACAGCATTCAATTTACTTCTTTACTGCTTTGACAGGATGAAGCTTTACTTTGTTTACCAATAGCTCTACACGGATAGGTATCAACTTGAGCACATCCACTATAGGCCATATAAGCCAATGAATACAGTTTTATCTTATGTCTACATATGCAGTCATGGTGCGGTTTCTAGGCATCTGAAGCAGACCTAAAGTAAAGTCAAGTAATGTTGATTGTAGATCAACTGACACTGAAAATATACTGTGCCAATAGTGTAAAATGGCTGTTGCAAAACCACATTGTGACTTCATCTACTATCTAAAGTTCGACCTGAGTTGAATACTATTTACAAGGGCATAGTTTGTTTATATTTAATACTGCAATCAACTGTATGTTTTTATGAGACAGCTTTGTGCTGTATATTGAATACCGTAGCCTATATGTGGTTGGGAACTCTAAATGGGTATTTAGTTGCAATTTCATGAATACAAATCTATATTCAACATGATCTTGGAGACAAATCAACAGTAAAAGAAATGGTGCAGCTCTACATTGCTACTTCACTACTTAAACGGCATACATACAAGTAATGTCAAACATCTGAAGAATATCTGTGTTTTTCATATACTTTCAACTCATGTGAATCCTTCCCCCACAATAATGTATTATATTTAAATTAAGTAAACTGGCGCCAAAGCCTTCACACATTAAGGCACTGCCTTCATTAATACTGAAATGGTCAGCCAGACCTTTCTGGACCGAAGAGTATTAGCGTTTTTCATATACTTTCTAAGTAGTTGCAACTCATCTCTCCCCCCCGAGAATGCATCACATTTACACCACATTCATTAACATTCAAATAGTCAGCCAGACCTCTGCAGACCTTCACACCTTCCATACCTCGGTAGACCCCATACTGTTCCCCTTAAGGGTCACGCCCCACCTTAAGGGTCACGCCCCACCTCACATCTTGAACCAGACCCCCCATTATGTTAAGCTGTGTATTCTACCTTCCTATAGCTGTATGTTAAACTCAGAATCTTCATCAGAAGATTAAGGATAAGGATTCTGCTGTGGGATTGCCGTGTGGAGACACTGACCGCTATGTGTGGTGGTGAGAAAACAGATTAAGGAGAGATGCTGGGAAATTGAGGAAACATCGCCGCTTTAGGAAGACAAAGGGATGCAAGGCCAGCACAGAAGAGACTTACAGTACACTATGGACAATCTCTCCTAATCATCCCTCCTTCTCTTTCTTTCTCCATCATTAGATGTTGTGTGCGCTTCAGATCTGTTGCATGGAATAAACTGACACCCTACCCATCAGACCAGCATTCCACTGAGTCTTTTGTTAGATTCTGAAATCGCAACTAACTTCAGAGGTAAAAAAGAGTTCTGTTACAATGTATTATAACAGTGGTGTTCACACGAAATCCGTCAAAAACAACGATCTTTCAAATATCTACAAGGGTATGATCAGTCTTACTCTTCAGCTCTACTCTTAAGAGAGGAAAAGGTGGTTTCTCTGTCCCAGACTCCAACAGTTCCCTTCTGAGGAGAATCACAGCACCACTGGAGTCACTGCTAGATGCTTAGTTGAAGTTGACTAAACTGATGGTTTGACAGATGACCTACTGCAGTCTTCTCATGGTTCTGCCTCAATGACCCAAGAGCATGAAGGGGTAGCAGCAAGGCTCTTCTGGGGCTACAGGTTGATGTTTAGGAACCTCAAATCACCAATCCAATAATACTCTTATGAAGAAATAACATATAGTGGTATATATCAGCTGAGTATGATACCATTTTACACTGAACAGTACTGAAGCCAGAGACAAGCTGAGCCACTCTGCAGATAATGATTAGGAGTCCAACTCACTCAACCTGACTGACTTTGAGGGTGCACACCAGTGTCCAGTGTGTAATGATTTGCGCTTGGTTCCTCTGTCCCTTAATTCATTGCCAGGAACAGCTCCGGGGTCATTCGTTCCAGAAACATGACAAGAACCGAGGGGGAGGACACCAGTGTTGTGCCTTTAATTTAGGAGTTCACCAATGCAGGAGTGAAGTGATGGTGGCCATATGAATGAGCCATGCCTATGTGAATTTGCTTACTTGGATACTATTCTTCAGTATGATGGGAAACAACTGTGTGTTCAAACTCAGAACTTGTCACAGGAAACATGGCGCCCATATCTAGCAAGTGCGGTCCACTAATGTGAAATTTAAAATGAAACCACACATTAAATAATTCAGTGGTTTCTTAACCCAATGGCAGTATATTCAGTATCATACAGCAGGCTACATAGTATGTGAATTCAGACAGAGCTAAGTTACCCTTCCATTAGCTTGTAGTTGCCTCACTCATTCAGAGCAAGTTTAATTAGACCCATGGGCACAGTAACCTGCCACAGAGACTTCAGTTCCAGGCATCAGACATCACAGCGTAGCAACTGTTTTTCAATGGCTAATTTGGGAGTATAATCCAAAGCAAATACATTAAGTATCCAAAATTATCCAAAACAATAATACAACACTGCCTGATAGGAGCCGCAATGGGGCAAAATAAGTCCCATTGTATTAACAAATACACAAGCCGACCTAAATGGAAAACCTGCAATGGATAGTTGACAGAATGGAACTTCTTAGCAAATTAATCTCACATGACGGGGCAATCCAGTACTGTACAGTGACGTACTCATAATGTAGTAGTTCAAGGCCTAACGGGACCATAACCCGTAAGCAGATCTAGTTGGACAACCTTTCGTGAGTCAATAGTAGACGTGATGAGCCTGTTGCTCAACGCCGTTTAACTACAACTCATTCAATGATACAACTATTTCCGGTAGCCTGAAGGAGGATACCTATTCTGATCAGTGTTACTCTTTAGTCACAAGGAAAGCTTGTACTAGTTATGCACTGGTCTAACTGACCAGCACACATATCGTTGACACAACACGCTTTGACTGGTCTAAACGGTGCTTAAATCGCATCTATGCGCCTTTGTAATCTCGGGCTGTTATCTCGATTATGGCGTAGCGGTTGTAAAGCCTAGGCTACTGCTTTTACTCTGGAGACATGCTTTCTCCAAACAATTAGAGCAGGCGCAAATGACAAACTATGAATGCCTTATTAGACACCTCCAATCTGCGTAGGGAGTCTATTCTTATCCACTGGATGTGGAGGTCGGCAATGACAGACTCACAACAATGTCCAGCAAACTCACCACAACTGATCGTTTAGCCCAATTACCATGAATGTGCAATGCCGTGAGACTACCACATGGAAAGCTCTTCAGCATATTTGAAGTGAAATAAATAAGCCAGGAAATGTGAAGCCTGTCGACTGATTTACGGCTGCTGCGTGAATTTAGCTCAGAATTAACACTTGAATGATACAAAGTAATTACTTTCTTCTCAAACATGTATCCAACTGCTGACGTTAATCACCGTGATCAGTGATAGGCGACTACAGGCCACAGATAGTGAGTTCATTCCTTCATATTCACGGTTTCAGATTAGCGCAGTCGTTAAACGGGCTACCTGGTAGGTAGCATATGTGTTGCGTTTAAATAAGTGAGACATACTTTACATTGTACCCAAAACATTTCACAATTATACTTTAAAAGCAAATATTTCAGCGGTCTCAGGTAACGGTAGGTTATAATACCTTCTTCCGTCAGATCAGGCAGGCGGGCAGGTATAGGCACAAAAGGTTGGCGTTGACTGAAGCAATCTGCAGGATGTCTGAGTTCAATCACCGTTAAAATAAGACCGCTAAGCACCGAGCGCCGTGAACAAAAGGCCAGGTTCTTCAACGTCGTGAGTTGTTTGCATTTTTTTCACAAAATCCAAAACTATTAGGGGAGAGGTAGCAATATGCTAGGTTTGTAGCTCAACTTCCACCTCCCTTCACTCTTTAGCCTTCTGTAGCCGTTTCTTTGAATTTCTTTTTTGTGCGTCTATTCCACCAATTCAAGACGAAAAAACGGATACTCTGTTTGAAATGTATCTTCTTAGTAAACCTGTCTTCTTTTGAGTTTTTCGCAGCTGTCTCATTCTCTGGTGCTCCCGGGGATGTCTGTGGCAGATAGGCGTCGGTCGGTGCGGCTAGAGGGTCGGGCGGACGGTGAAAGGGCCGGGAGCCGCGGAGAGGGTGGGGGCGGGGCGCAGGCTATTTAAAGTGACGTTTTACGGCATGCATGAGGGAGGGCTGCTGAGCGGACGTGTTCGGACGCATCAGAACGGTAAAGTAGCAGGCTGGGAACAAGCTGAGCTAAGTCAGTTGTAGGCCGGGTAATGGCCAGTATTGTTACTTAGTAGCCTACGAAGTTTCCCTCATTAATTCCTTCTAGTGAACTGGTAGAATGTGTAGACTATGCACACAGTTTTGGCCTGTATGTTGTTGTTTTTTGACAGCTCACTATTTCGGCTCAATAAGCTGTTCATAAAAGTCAAGAATGTCTCACAGAATAGAAAAACAAAAGGAATTAAGTTACGTTCTGAATTTTTAAGGAGAATACTTGCTCCATCTCCACACCACAACCAACCCATTCGTGTGACCGTTTCTTGCCTCCGGGCGATCAATTGTTCTGAGCTTCTTTGATGTTGGCAGCCCAGAAGCCCCATCATGCGTCCGAGAGGCCGAGACGCTAACAATGGTCTATTTGAAGTAATTGCAGCACAAACACTAAGCTGAGGTGACCTAAATACCACCTTTTTACCGGAAAGCTGACATAAAACTGTTGATAATGGTTGATCACATTCACATTCAGAGAAATGGAGGAATCATTTCTGTACCCTAAGGTACAGTTGTTGTAAAAGTAACCTGTAAGGTAAATCGTCCTTAAGGTGATAATTGGGATCCTTTGTTTAATTGTAAAGGTACAAAATCCTTGTTGACAGCAAAGAGTACAAAGTTGTACTTTTAACAAGCTTTAAGTAGGTTACAGACAAATGAGGCAGCCAAACATTGATCACACTGAGAGAAAGGCATGTGAAGGATATTTTTCTATGACTAGATGAACATGGATTAACTCATAAGTATGAAAGGCCTCATTTAAACAAGTGAGCAGGCTGAACAGCTGGAAAACTGTATGCAGCCGCTAAAGTGATTCATTGATCTCCAGTAACATTCCATGGGGCCCACCAGGCACCCCAAGTGAGATGGCCCACACAGGGGGTAACACCCACAGGGAGTAGGCTACACTAAGGAACTATATAATATTAGATAGATAATTCTGATTGGTCTTGGCAAACAGCCATACAGAAAGAACCACATGAAGACAGAGGACTTAAAAAGTCCTGCAGGGCGTTCACACAGTGAGATGATCCATCCCCTCATTGAAGCTTATTGATTACAATAAAACTTCCAGATTCCTACAACCAGTTTCCGCTGTTTCGCGGCAACACCTGTATCCGGAGATATTTTGACTAGTTATTATATTGCAACGACAGTAGGAGCGTTCTGATTGCCTAATGCGTATTCCTGCCATCCGCGTATTGCCCTCCTCAATTTGACCTATCGCTGAGTCCCGCCGCTCGAACGCAGACGAGCCAATGGCAGTTTAGTAACAGCTGCACTCGGGCATCTTGAGTTTACAACTCCATAGAGTAGCATTAGAAACCTTGATTCTTCTCTTGTTTTATGGAGTTTGTTGTAATGTTAGTTGAACAAAAATGGTCAAACGATGTGCATGGGGTAGATGCAACACTGATACGAGGTATCATGAGAGTATAGGCAATGGGGTATATATTATCCCATTTCCCAAACCAAAACAAGACAAATGTCTCCGGTGGATTAGGCTGTGACCACACAGTCAACTCTACGTTCATTAGCTATCTGCCATACTCTTGTTAGGTTGGAATTTTCCTCTGCTAAAGCAATCAACTAAGCCTACATGATCATAGGCATACTTATTATTCACATTTTTGTCATTGACATCACCGGCTTACTTACACCACTGATATTGCTAGGCTTAGGCAAGTTATCTCTGGTTAAAACTAGCTAACGTTAACGTTAGCTATTCACTAGCTGCGCTAGCTAGACAGTTAGGACACTGTCCTTTCAGGTAATTAATAAACGTAAGTCTACATATCAGTGCCTCTCCAGATTAGTTAAATTAACTGAAGGTAAATTAATGTAATCTTTCCCTGCGGTGCATGAACTAAGCTGGTCTTGGATGTTGTTATCTGCAATCGTGATGACCGTGAGATGAGGCTACTCCCTCTTGCATTGTGATCTGTAAATTCTCGCCTCCAATTTAAGCTTGTCATCCACCATATCTAGTTTTAAATGTTGTACACATCCCTCCATTGCATAATTAAGTCCCTTTTGAAGGCTTCTAGACGAAATCAGGTCCTTATGTCTCCAAAAGTTGTATAGAGCCTCCTGGGATATCGTTTTGACACTGATAGCTGCCATTGTAAACTCTAGTCAGCTCAGATAGCTTGTCCGAGTTAGCAACAGTAACTAAGGGTGGCGGGGCTTAGCGATAGGTCAAATTGCGTATTGCCCTCCGATGGAAATTTCAAAATGAGCGAAAGCGATCAGTCTGAGTTTTACTATCCAGACAGGTAGACATTCTGAACTTTACAAAAGAGCAGAAAAGTCTTAACACTGAGAAAAAAACGACAAGTGACCTGTAAACATTTAAACAGGACTTACAGTCAATCAACAAGGGTCAAATAGAATCGGTTAACCTACCAGCTCCCGAGCTTGATCATTTGCTGGCAAAGATTTTCAAGGACGTCCACAAAGTAAGTGGCGAAGAGTACGAGCCCGATACTGTATCTAACTTCCAGAGGAGTATCCATCGATTCCTTACACACCAAAATGCCATATAATAGACAACTTACTAACCTCGACCGTAAATGTAACGTAACGGAAAGTCATTGTAACTTGAAGTCAGCAAGCAATGGGTTGCTACGCAACACCTGAAACTTAGTTTTCGTGAAAAGACTTGAGAGCTCATCAAAACTAAATGTTTTCAATGTACAATTACCATTTCTTTTCATTTACAAAATGAAAGCAGAGAAAAATGCCATATAATAAACAACTTACTAACCTCGACCGTTCGGTCATGCCGGGAAATATCAAACTTTGGCTTTGGCTTGGCTTTGGCTTATTGACCAAGCGAAGCCTCAGTTTGATATTTCCCGGCATGACCGAACGGTCAAGGTTAGTAAGTAGTCAATAATAGTAATGACAATGCCACAGATACAGAGCATAATCGGTCAATATCTGGAATATGAGAAATATTGTTAACATCTAAAGGTATCTTCAGTCAAGACCATGCAGCATAGACAGCAAGTGTGGTAAACATAATTAACAATAGGTAGCAATATAGCCAGCATGACATTTCTGTTTCTCCAGTTTTGTATGCCTCTTTACTCGACTTTAATCTATTGGCAACATCTTCAGCTCTCAAACTTGCTAGGTTACGATAAAGGCACTTGTATGGAAATGTTATTGTCAAACTTTAGTCAGTTATGTTGACTTATGTTGCTAACTTTGTAAACTATCTTTGCAAATGTTGCCTTTTTACACTTCTAGACCCCCCCCCCATGATTACACAATCACGCATCCTGTCAATCTGTTGTTTCTCCATTTTTATTAGTTCCAATTTTAGCTCTTCAAACACTAGTTTGTCCTCTTTTAAGGCATTAACACATCAGTGGTGTGTCTTACCTGTAGTTTCTTGCAGAAACTAAATTTTTTACTAGATTTACTTGTTTCTATATATGATTACATATTCATTTATCTCCCCTTTTCCCCACATCTGTTCACATTGTTTTGGGTTTTGGCATCTCCGGAATGGAGACAACATGGATTTTGCAACATTTTGGTTTGTCTTATAATCAAATGCAGGTGGTCCATGTAAAGACATTTGTCCCATGTGAGTAAAATGTACATTTTCTACTCCAGCAGCCACCCACTCAGTTTCTGCTTTGTCATCTGTTGCCTCTTACCAGTTTAACAGTGGAACTGCATCAAGTAGGGTATGACAAACAGTTCAGTGGTGTGATTAGCAATGTTTTGCAGTCAGCAGTGTTAGCTAGTATAATTGCTTTGAAAGAGGTGTTCAACAAACGTCTTAACCACAGTTTCTGGTGTTTTTTAATGAAAGATTTTAATCAATATTCCCCTCTGAAACACACACACAATCATGGTTGCCTGCAGAGGGTGAAAAACACTGCACTATGCTCTTCACCCTATAAGCAAACAATGAATGCTCGGGTTTCGGAATGTTCTTCTGTCGCAAAATGTACAGCCTGGAGATGGGGTTTCCACTGGACAGGTTTTAGCCTTTCTTATAGCCAATGACAGCACACAGGCAGAAAGTTTCTTAAGTCGCCTTTAACTACTAGTTATTTTTCAAATATATGGCCTGATTTTTAAACAATACTTCCTTCTCCTTTTTGCAGTTTTACAGGAAACAGCTACAAGACTTATGTCCAGTGATGATGAGTGAAACAGATGAAATGGTGGTCATCATGAAGCCAAGCTGATGGAGGCCTACAAATTCACAAGTGGGGGATGTCAACTAGTAGCACAGAAAGTACCATACTCAAAAAGAACTGTCATTGTGTGGATCATTTCAAGTTGCCCTTCACCCCAAAAAAAGATGAAGTGAAGTTTTACACAGTATTTTTATAAAAAAAAAGTACTATGAGAAGTGATGTCCCTGGAAAATAAAAAGTAATGAAAATATGAACAGAATTGTATTTGTTAATATATATAAACTAATTGTTAGATCTTTTAATAAGTTTAAGTGGATAATTGTAAATGTTTATCTCTGGATTTAACAGCATGTTTATGCCTCAAAGTTCATTTTTGTCACTAGGGGTGCATACATTTTCTTTGTAGGTACAGACAAGAAGGTACAAAAATGTATGTATTATAAAGGTCAATTGCTCGTATCCTGATAGGGTACAGCTGGAGCGACAAAGCACTTTTACCTTTGCCATGCCTGTACTTTGATTTCTTGCAGGCTACCCATATTTGTAAGTTAGACAGAGCTTTTAATGGATAGCTTTAATCAGATCCTATTTTACGCTTAATGGAAATATACATGTAGTCGAACAACTGTCTTGTGCAATCATTTTAAGAATTGTTGTGGTACGACTGTCCTACCTCCAGAGGTCGCAAAACACGCACAGAACACGCACAGAACATGAGACGTCAGAAGGTTAAATGGATGGATCGTTACCTGGCAGAGTGTCAGGGTTGGAGTATTTTGTGGCAAGGGTGCGGTTAAACTATAGGCCTTTTGTCCAAGTGCAGCTTCTTCTCTTAAGAGCGGGCTGTTGTCTGTAGTGAGCAGTGAATCAAGACTCAGAAAGGCCTAAAGTCTGTAAAATATATCTTTTAAAACACAAGAATATGGACAGAGGCATTTTGTTTTAGTGGTGGTGAGGTATTTAAACATAGTTTCACTTCACATTTTTATGGAGAGTTTTATATGAATAAAACAAGTATATTCAAAGTCACCACGCCTTTGGGCACACTGAAGGCAATATAGCCTAGTTAACGTTACCTGAAAAACATGGTTGTCCCAAGATACGGAGCCCCTTGAGCCCCATAGCGACATTCATTATTTGGTGCGCATTTTTTATAATTATAAAAAATATCACATCACGGGAACACACTTGTCAGAGCTTGCAAAATCGTTAGCTCCACGTCCCAGCACAAAGTTTTCCCGTTGGGCTACCAGAATAACACCTTGTCCGACGGTTTATCAGAAATGATCCCTTAAGTGAAATATAATTACCTCCTTTTTGGCTATTTTGACCACCTGTGACCACCGAACGAACGAGTTTTTTTTTATCACGATTGTTTGTCGTTAGGTAGTGTAATCGTACGAAGGTAGTCGGGTTGTGTTTGACGCCCGAGTCCTCTGCAACACCAGTATTCCACGCAAAGTATTGCACCAGAAAAGCTGAAATCAATATGACATGAAGGCTGTAGGCAACAGTTTACGAAAGACATGGCGGAAAGGCAACCTGAGCAGAAGAGAAAAAAAAACTGCAGGATGACATACATCTCTTGTTTGAACGTGTTAATAATTAACATACTGGAACACTAGTCTACACAACGCAGGCGTAGGCTACCCTACCAGTCAGGAAGCGTCCTAGTTTAGCTAATGGAAAGTTAAAAGATCTTATGCTAGATTTAATATTACAGGCCTAGTCTATGGGGCAGAAAGCTAGAGCTAACCAGCATTTAAGTCCGCGAGTGTGAAGTTTAGTCTAACACTGATTAACACAGACTTCCGTCCGAGCCTACACAACATTATTATTATTATTATTATTTATTTCCGTCTCTCTCTGTCATGCCCTGCCAAGGGACAACGGATGAAAACTAACCTAGCTAATTCCGGTGCATTTACATTTTTTGGGAAATGTTTATCAATGTACACTGTCCCTTTTCAAATAAACGCATAAACAAACAGTATCTCCCGCTACAGATTTAACTTTAGCATCTTATCTGATCCGTCATTCCTCATATACAACTATAGCATAACTGATAGCACTCCTAAACTCAGCATAGACACTACTCCTTTTCGTTTAGTACAATATTTAATGGTTATTCAGTTGTAGTAAGTACATCCAATCCGGTTCACATCACTTCAACCGGATAGGTTGACTCTCAAACATACACAGCAAAAACGGTCCTCCCATGTATCATCTTGGTAAAAAGTCAAATGAGAGCGTTACCTAAACCAAATATCTTAAAGTGACAATACACCACAAAGCAGTTCTGCTTATAGGGCAACCAAATGGTCAGGCGCGGCTCTATGAAGAACAGAGGAAGAAGAGCACTCTTTTTAATCACTTTCACGAATATATCTACATTTCACATACCACTACATGGTGGCCTTTTAAAATGGGTTTAGTCTAATTAATTTCGGGCCACCACAACCTGAAGAATGCATGCCCGCATGGCTAAGGACTATTTCATTAACATACTTTTACCTCGCGATTAGTGGTGAATTAACAGTTATAAAACACCATTCTTAACATGCAAGGTGGGACACTTCATAAGAGGACACATCAAATCATTAACATTGTGGTTGAATCAGCCTAGATGACATAATGGCAACCCATTAAGTGCCAATACTCTCGCCACAAATCAGCTGTAGGTTAGTGAGGTGAACAGACAAGGCACCAGCCAAATGGTTGTACTGGGGACAGTTTGTGGACCTTTGATAGACTCAGAGCCAATTAAGCATCACGGTGACCATGCCTGTGTATGCCAATAGGTGCCACAGCCAGTGCAACCCTTCTGTCAGCCGGGTTGCCAGATTAGGCTTACAGGTCATGACTCAGCCAATTTTATTTTATTTTCAGGCTCCCTTTTGGCCCGATCTTTGGCCTGGTGCTTTAGCATCCCTTGCACCCCTTACAGCACCAAGCCTGATAGGTGTTTGGAATATTTTACACCTACAGAAAGTCTTCTTTTCTTTAATGAAGCATGGCATCCTGCTGCGCAGTTTTCCCATCAACCTACTGCCCCCAAAACCCCTTCCAGCAACAGCATCATTTTTACAGGGTTTATTTCCCGTCCAGGTAACGACGAGGCCTGAACCTGCTTAGCTTAAGTGGGTTGCTCAGGGTTACCCTTAGTATTGAGGGCTTAGGGTCACCCCATTCTGAAATATTTAAACATTTGAAGATTTAAAATAATTGGCCAAAGGCTGTAAATGCTGCAATTGTCACCTACTGCCAACACAGTACCTTGGGTCACATCCTGATACCTGGTGTTCAAGGCTCTGAGGCATTCAGACACAGGTCTGCACTTCAGGGATCTGATCCGGTTTAATACCGCAAACACATGTCAAACACACACACACACACACACACACACACACACACACGCATGCTCATATGAACTGAAACACAACAGAGGGCAGAATAATTTTCATATTTTTATTTAGCTTTTTTTTTAATTAACATGTAAAACAGCAATTAAATAAATAGAGAACCATTAGGCTTAATATGTCGTAATCATAACTAGAAATAAAGATTATATTCTAAAAAAAAAGATTGATTCTTTAAATCTCAGATATTTCAGGAACAAATAAATTAATTAAAAGTAAATAAAAAAAGAAAACATCTACCACTTAATGATAAATATTAAATAGAGCAATAATAATAAAATCATAATTATGATATATTCAAAAAATTTGCCCAAATGCTTTTTTTTTTTATTTGATTTTTAAAACATGATATATATACAGTTAGATATTTTCTGATAGGTTTCCCCATCCCAATCACTGTTCTCAACAACTTCCACCAATTGAAAAACTAACTCTACTGCCGACAATATTCAGACACCTGATCTCAACTCCTTTTACCCTCTGCCTCCTGCCCCATCTGTGCACGTGTCTCACACACCCATCCACAAACCAACCCTTCAGGCTGCCAGGATGGGTAGAGTCTACTGTGATACTGCCCACCTGGTTACCCACACTGCTTTGCAGTAGTTGTTAAGGTAAAACAGGAAGTAAAACCCAAAGTCTCTCGAGCCACATCCCCACCTACCCTCCCCCCACCCTTTGCCCGCCCTATATCATAAGTAACTGATATCCTTCCCACCCCCACCCTCATATGATACCCCTCCGTATCTATATACATGTATAACGGACTCTGGCAGTGGTATAATAATGGTATTAATAAAACGCAGTTATGATGCCCACAGCGCCATCTGTGGGAATGAGCGGAGCAGTGCATTTCTATTCCTGTATATGTTTGGGTCTGGCTGGCTCTCTCTCTCTAAGCTTGAGGGGGCCTGCTCACAGGATATGAGTTGGGTTGGCAAGCCCGTCTTAGGCAGAGTTGTGGGTTAGGCTGTGTGCTGTGCTATTGTACTTGTTTGTTTTTTTTATTTTTCATTTACATTTTTTTGACATTACGCTTTAAGGGTAGTGGGTTGGTCCTGTGTTCTTCAGTCGCATTGGGTTCTGAACAGTTGGAGTTTTCTAGTCCTATGCATGAAGCTAGATGGGGTTTGGTTTGCTGAGCAGTTGGTCCCTTGTTTTAAAACAGCAGAGGAGAGACAGACCTCCACACTGAACTCCTCATTTGGTCCTGTTCCTCCTGAGAAAGAGAGAGGATGAGGAAAGAGAGAGAGAGAGATAGAGAGAAAGAGAGGGGATAAGGAAGAGAGAGAGAGTAAAAGATTGAACAGGAGAGAGGGAGAGGAAGCAAATTGAAAACTCAATTAGATACATATCCTTTGAATTTTTTATTTTCCCCATCATGGAACTTGTACAGTGACCCCCACACTTGTTTTGGGAAGGTGCGCAGAGGTAGTTGTGTGGACTGGCTGGTCTCAGACAGTACCGGCTGTTACACTTAACAAAACCATAACAAACAGAAACAGATAGCCTGTTATCTCTGTTATGATCTTCAAGCCTGGCGACTGCAGCACCATCCACTCTGAGCCTCTGTTTGCACCACAAATAAAGGTGTAAGGGTCGCTGTGTGGTTCCAGTGATGCAAGAAATGTGTTTATTTTTTTATGTTGGAAATATGTTTTTAAAATGTCAGTTGTGGGTCAGTGGAGAGAGTGTCTTAAAATGACTCAGAAACCAAAGTGCAGATGCAGATGCGTCAGAGTGTCAAGAGGGTAGAATGCTTCTATTCCAGTGAGCCATCTCAGCGTTACAGTGAGTGAGTGTTTGCGGGCGTGAATGAATGCGTGTATGAGTGTATGCAGACACTTGTTTTGTTTAAAGCCAGGAGCATTTTTTTGGCAGGCAAACAAATCTCCAACATGCACCGTAGGAATTCTGGGTTATAGTTCGTATTTGCAACAACACTATAATTAGCAAATTAAATGGCCTAAATGTAACAGCAATTTGGGTATTTTTTTCCTTTTGGCTCAGTTTCCTAAAAATCCCAGAATTCCTACAAAGGAATGCTGTTCTCTTGTGGGCATAACATGTCACTTATCACCATGACAACCACACACTGTCACCTCAAACCTCGTGTGAGTTTTGAGATATAAGAGGATGAGTCACGCTATCACACAAACAGATGCACACACAGCCAGGACAAATCTCACTCAAGCAAACATTCATACACACAAAAATATACACCCACACACAAACAGGTCACCTTTCATTTTTTTTATCTCTTACTCATGACATCTCATTGGGCAAAAAAAGTATACTGTCTAACACAAACATAAACAAACATACACAAACATACACACAAACACACAAACAGACTTTCACTCGGTCATTTGCACAAAACAGCATACCCACTAGCACAATCTCTCTGATTCAAATACAACCACACGGAAACCCCCACATTCACAGAACTAGTACAGCACCAAACTAAACATGGGAGTGTAGCCAAGAAATATAGTCATGACCAACCAAACACAGAGAACTGATCAAAAACAGTCCAGCCGGAACCAGAGCTTAAGCATATTTCTTAATCTGAGATGGTACTTGTTTGAATAGTTGGTTTAGTGTTATAATGAAAATATTGGCTATGGTATTCATAACCTGCGGGATTTGCAGTATTAATTTTGCTTGGAAGCAGTTTAAGTTATTGATCAGTATTTATAAAACAAAAATAGAAAGTCACAAGGCACCAAACACAAGTTCATGGTCGCCACAGCAACCCGCCATGCATCACTCAGCATGGTGGATTCAGAGGCGCTGGCCTCTATGGCAACCATCACAGGCAAGAGATATCGCCACAGCAACCAACACAGGCCAATCAACTTACAACGCTGTGAGAGGAAGAAGGGGGAATCTTTATTAGTTGCTAGGTAACCGTAGCCATAGCGCCGTGGTCTCCACACCCTGTTTGATTGGACAGGGCAGCCTGGGGGTGTGGCGTGATGGGGCCGCATGTTTGTTTGTTTGTTTTGAGGACACAATCACACAAAAACAATCAAATAAAAAGGTAAAAAAATTAATAAGTCACAGTTTTAATGCTCCTTCAATAAAATTCAGATTATTGTTATTTCAGGGTCAAAATATTGAATGTTTATTTTTAGTTTTGCAAAGCTGCTTTAGGATTTTCACATTGTATTTCTACATAACATTTACGCTGAATGAGTGGCACTTCTCACATTAACAGCTTGTTTCTATTTTCATTTTTGTATTTGAAGTGTGAGTCAACTACAGCCCTGAGAGTGACACATTGCATCAGCGGGTCACACGTGACCTTCACAAAGCTTTGCTGGAGCTTAGCCCTCCGTCCAAAACAGACTGCCAAAAACCACAGGGATGTTTTGACTCACACCCGCCTCACAAAAACAAAATCTTGTGTTACGGGGGCCATACACTGTTTAAACATAATTCATTTTTGACCAGAGACTCATTTTACAATGACCCCCACTGTTGAGAAACCAGAGGACAACTATTACGTATAAAGTATAAAGCATTTGGTTGAAACTGCAGCTGGAGGTACAGAATATTGCTCTGGTTGTTTCCCATATTATTTTTCCCCCTCAAGCCACAGGCTGCAGCCTGGAGGAGACATGGTCCAGCCTTAAACAGCCTCTGTTGGCTTCATCTCCCGACACCATGGGGCAGATCCCTCAAAGCGTCACATCAGATCAGACTACCAGCTCAGTGCTCTCTTAACATCCAGCCGCTATCCCATAATATCCATCCCCTAACAACCCCGCCCTGCAGCACCTTTTGATGTTTCTGCAAAAATCTCCTTCAAACCCCTCATCACGTCCGTCCTGTCAGGGCTCACCTCATTCACCGTTTCCTCCTCCCTTTCTCTCTGTCCGTCACGCTCAGTAGGGCCGGTTGGCGTCTTTGGGTCGTTTGAGCTGCACCTTGAGCCTCTTCATGCCGATCTGGAAGCCGTTCATGGATTGGATGGCAGCCTGGGCACTGGCCGGGTTGTCGAAGCTCACGAAGCCTGTGAGGAGGAGGCAGAGGGGAGGGTGGCTGAGTTATGGCAGATTAGTGTGTCTGCGCTGCACATTATAGTGGCGTCTGGCTTCCTTTGAGGTCTTGGCGTCTGACTCTACTGTCTTTTACTCGCTGACTCTCACTCTCACTCTCTCTTTTTCTTTCATAAATGCTGTTTTTTTTATTCTATCTTAATTCACGTGGTCTCCTTTTATCTAAACCCTTAAGCTCCACACATTCCGATGTATGCACTGTTTTATACAAATGGAAGATAAATTGAACTTTGAACTTTGTTCTGTCCTCATTCTGTCTTCACTCTCGTGAGTCATTCTGACTCACTTTCTAAGATGCTCCTTCACTCCCCCTCCCCCAACTCTGTTTCTCTTTCAGTCTAGATATCTGACTCAGGCTGAATGGGTGGGCTTGGCTCACCAAAGCACTTGCTCTGGTTGGTGGCGCGGTCCACGAACACCTTGGCCGAGATGACGTTGCCAAAAGGCAGAAACATCTGCAGCATCTCAGAGTCAGTGAACTCCTGAGGCAGGTGATAGATGAAGATATTACAACCCTCTGGACCTGAGGAAGGGAGGCAGAAAAGGAAATGTGTTGAGAGAGCGAGAGAGAGGAAGAAGGTGAAAGACAAACAGAAAGAAAGAACGCACACAGTGAAGATGAGAGTGAGAGAGAGAGAGACAGAGAGAAAGAGAGAGAAAGAGAGATAGATAGAGAGAGAGAGGGAAATAAAGAGAGAGAGAGAGAAAGAGAGAGAATGAGAGAGAAAGAGAGAAAGAGAGAGAGAGAGAGAAAGAGAGAATGAGATGATCTGAGATTTTAGTGGAGCCTAATCCACTCCCAGTCTTTTCTCCATAAATGCCACCAGTTCGAACTAATGAGGCATAAAGCAAGACAGTGACCTCTAGCATTTAAGCTTTACAGCAGACATAAACAAAGAGAAAAATCACAGACTTCAGATCTAATGCTGAATCATCCTTTTCATAAAATTACTGTGGGGAGGAATGGAGCGTTCTCCCTCTCAGACAGAACACAGACTATGTAAAAGTGGGGTGGGGATCGTACTCAGATAAGAAGTTGCTGTGAGTGGGGTCTGCCTGGACAGGTAGTAACCATGATTACCCTCACGCTGCTGCAGTTGCTGCTGCTGTTGTGGTTGCTGGGCGACGAGGGTGGGCTGGTGGGGGAACGGCTGTCCGACCAATCCGTATGCAGCGGGGTACGTGGCTGCAGGACAGGGGGGGGACAATGAAGGCAAGGAGACATCAGATGTGATTAGAAATGCACGGTCATGCTGAGGCTACACTGCTGGTAGAGCTAGAGGGAGGGGATGACAGAGGAGGGGGAGGAAGCCTACCAGTGTAGTGCTGCATGCCAGCGTAGGCCTGCTGGAGGGGGTCCAGCACAGGGCTCGGAGCTGATGGAGGGAGAAGAGAATAAACAAATAAAGAATGAATAGATGAGAATGGACCAGTCAACACTGGAGGTAAAGAGAGTTGCAGACAGGCTAGCCTTGCGTTTATGAGGGGTTGTGAGTACTGAATCTTTCGATATGTAATGAGAGAGAGACAAGGTTCTACGCTTGGAAATTGGTCATTAGGTCCTAATACAGTTTTAACCTGCAGGACAGGGAGTTTCTGTGACACTCATAGTGAGGGCAGAGCTCTGACCTTGGTATGGATGCACCCCATTGGTGTAGAGCGACTCAGTGGCTGACTGCCCATTGGGCGGTGCAGGAGGGTAGCTATTGACTGTGAGTGGAGGAGGCATGGCCGAGACGGCCGTAGCTGCAATGGTTGGAGGCGTGCTGGTACCTGCACACATGGCGGAGAAATACTGCAGGTCATTCACCTCACAGCCACATGATCCTGTCATGAGAGATAAAGCACTACAGGCATATTATCCCAGGACAATTTCCAATAAACGGTCAGTCCTGTTTTTTTTGGCATATCCAGATTGTATCCAGATTGTCTGGACAGCAAAAAAAAACAAATCGGATCCAAACCAGAGGCGGTTTGAAATGCGATTCCAAAACAGATTACTACAGACGCGTCTCAGTCCGGCCGCTCTTGCCGCTCAAATCGGAAGCTTTTTTTGGGTTACTTGCAACGCGACACACAACATCAAATCTAGAGTGATGGAAGTGCTGGAATTCATGCTACTACTAGCAGAGCGCCAAATAACTTACTAGCGCCTACGCTGTTACCACAGCAACCCATGCACATTGGTGCAGGTTGGTGATGTCTGGACACACAAATCCAATCTGATTACTTGCACATAACAGTCCATCTTAATCGATCACATTTAAGAAAACAAATCTGATTTTCCTGCAGTCTGAACATAGCCATACTGCCTCAGATCACGAGCCGAGCAAAGCCTTTTATGGAGACACAGTCCTCCCATCTGGAAGTTATAACGTGGTGGTCATGCACAAGAGGATTCTCAGGACATTACTCCTCCTATATACCTCTGTCCTCAATCCTATTCTCTTCATGTTTTTCTCCATGTGTACAGTCTGTTTGGTCTTTATTTCTCTATTTCTGATTTCTCTATTGTTATTATGGTATGATTGTTTCCAATTTGTTTGCAGAGTGTCCATGATTTTGGAAAAGGGGTTTAAGATATGAGGAGTGTTATGGCTATTTACTACTGTGTTCCATCAACACCTCTGCACCATGTTGGCATGTTACCTGAGGAAGGAGTGATTGACGCGAGTGGCGTGCCAAGTGGCGTGCCGATAGGTGTGGCGATGATGCTGTTGGGATTGAGGGCCGCCAGCTGCTGCATCTGCAAAGAGGCAACCGTTGCCACGGGAGACAAGTACGCCGACTGGGCCACCAGAGCTTGCTGCTGGACCAACTGAGAAGAGAGAGAAAAAAAAGAGGGATGAAATGAATACCTGAGAACAATACTACAGACTACGACAGCAGTACAACCAGTTCATATTTGCTCATGTAAATGCATTGAAAATTCTGTGGATTCACGTGTGAATCCATGGCAACGTATGTTGCCCGTAGGCACATTGCCTGCACCTGTCTGGTGCATATGACATGCATATGTGTGTGTGTGGGTGTGTGAGTTGTGCAGACCTCATGCATGTTAAGAGTGTGTATGTGTGTGTGTTTGTGTGTGTGTGTGTTGCGCTGTTACTTACGGCTTGTGCGTAGGCGTTGTTGCTCACGGCCTGAGTGTAGGCATTGTTGCTCACGGCCTGAGTGTAGGCGTTGTAGGCCCCGAGGTGGAGGCTCATGGGGCTGATGACCCCCAGCTGGGAGGCCACCTGCTGCATGCGGCGGATGCCTCGCTCCTTCTCCGTGTCAGCAAACTTCACCACCAGACTGGATGAGGCACCCTGAGGGAGGCGACAGCAGTACGAGAGTGTGAGAATGTAAGGCAAACCACAAGAGAGTGTGTGTTTCTGTATATGTGTGTGTGTGTGTGTGTGTGCGTGTGACTGAGAAGTCTCACAACTGTTGTTCAGATGGTTGACTGTGTATATGATTACCCAAGGATACCCTTGTAGATGAGTACTACAGACTGTAGGAGAGTGTGTGTGTGTGTGAGAGAGACAGATAGATCTATTCTATGGCGAGAGGGAGAGAGAGAGAGAGAGAGCGTAACTAACCGGTAGAGTTCGGCTCCCGTGCAATGAGCTAATGGCTGCCTGGGCTTCGGCGTTGTTCTGGTACTTCACAAATGCACAGCCTGCAACACACAGACAGACACACAGAGGAAGCATTCACATCATTACTGTGTGCCTGATAAAACCATTCACATAAACGCACCACTGCTGAAGCACTCACAGTAATATCATCCACCATGCAAAATACAGACCAGCATCCCAGACAATCCCCAAGGCATATGCATGCACACACACACACACAATACATTCAATCTGCCCAGCGTTCACCCCCTTTCTCCATATCCATTAACATAAGCCACTCCTCCTCCACTCCTCATTATCCCCGCCCACACAATGGCTACACACACAGCTAGCCCCGCCCACACGATGGCAGTGTGCCACGGGTTCTGACGAGCTGGCCGGCCTCCAGACGGGAAAGAAACCCCGTTCAGCACTGTTTGTACTGATAGGGGGGCCTGGGATGAGATTACGTGGCAGGCTGCCCAGATGGGGATTAAGCCGTGGCTCTGGACTAAATGGAACCTCTCTGCAGACAGAGAGAGAGAGAGAGAGAGAGAGAGAGAGAGAGAGAGAGAGAGAGAGAGAGAGAGAGAGAGAGTCCCAGTGCTATGACAGAGCTATTCAGTCAAAAATTGGGCTTAATCCTGTACGCCAAGGATGCTGGTGTAGAGTGCTTTTGTTCCCTGTGAGTGAGAGTGTGTGAGCCTCTGTGTGTGTGTGTGTGTGTGTGTGTGTGTGTGTGTGTGTGAGAGTGAGTGAGTGAGTATTAGTGTGGGTTGTATTACTGGTTGGTAAGTGTGTCGGGGGATGGGAGGTTTCTGGCTTCTGTGTGTGTGTGAGAGTCAAGGGTGTGCGGTTGTGGTGTGTGAATGGGTGAGCACAGACGTGAAATGTGTGTTGGCAGGGTTTGAACCCTGTGAGTGGGTGTGTCAGGGATGAGTGCTTGTGGTCTGAGAGTGTTTTCTGGCAGAAGAGAGAGAAAGAGGGAGAGAGACAGGGAAAGAGGAAAAGAGCTAGAGACAGAGAGACAGAGATTAAGTGTGTGTGTGGGCGCACACGTGTGTATGTGCATATATGTGTGTGTGTGTTTTCATCAGGTTCAGTAGAGTACTAGAGAGAGCGAAAAAAGGGACCAACAAAGCAGAGCGAGAGATTAACCAGTCTGTCTGTGTGTGTGTGTGTGTGTGTGTGTGTGTGTGTGTGTGAGCGAGAGAGCGAGCGTGCGTGTTTGCATCAGGTGTAGTAGAGCGCTACCTTTGCTGGTACCGTCAGGGCCCCGGAGCACGGTGCACTCCTCTATGCTGCCAAAGGCCTCAAACATCTTCTTCACGTCAGTGTCCGTCTGCTGCTTTCCCAGCATCCCCACAAACAACTTCCTGTCTTCTGGAGGAAAAGGTGGCGCCAGAGGGTCAAAGGGGGAGATGGAGAGACGGAGAGACGCAGACAGACGGATAGACAGACAGACAGGAGACAAAAAAAGAGGGAGGGAGAAATCCAGAGAAAAGGGGAGAGGGAAGCTCAAAGACATGGGGTGAAGAGGTAAGGTAAAATGATAGAAAAAGAAAAATAGAAGCATTCATGAAAAAGACATGGAACGTGAGAGAAGGTATACGTAATAGAGACAAGCACAGATATTAAACAAAAAAACAGAACAAACACATTCAATGACACGACACAACATGAACACCTTGACAATGAGACAGTCTGTGACGAGACACAATGGCCATGCAATAAATCCCCTCCCCTGCCACCAGAGGGCGATGGTGGCCTATAATGGTGTTCCTGTCTTGCAGAAGACATTAGATGCTGGGCCTGGCATTGCTGATTTCCAGCTTTGGATATGAGCCAACAGGTGTGGACTCGCTCTCATTCGCTCTGAATCTCTTATTTTTCTGCATGTGCTGTCTATGTCTATGGCATGTGTGTGTCTGTAGCCATGGAGACTAGTGTATATCTGATTGAGAACATTTACGTTTCGTGTGCATAGTTAATAGCTTTGTACAGCTTCATGTTATCATATCCTTATTAAACATTTGAAAGCAAATATTATTTGGATGAATGCACAACAGTACATTATAAGATCAGAGTATATAGCATATTGACATCTATTGTGTATTTGGTTGTCTGTATTTGAATGTATGGAATGTAAAGAGACTGAAAATGCGCAAATATATGTATGAGTTTCAGCCAGTACCCTAGTCAATCTACAATACAGTGGGAGTTCTTGCAATGGATGCAGCACCAGAGCTGACCGTGCTCTGTGTGTTGTAGAGTATATATGTATAGTATATAGTATAGTATATATGTGTAAACATGTACTAAGAGGAAATGGTGTAACTACAGAGAAACAGAGTGCCAGTGTGGGGCTGTGCTGTTCTTACCTCCTCTCCCCTCACTGTCAGCAGGCTTCACCTGGATGGGCCGGTTCATCTGCAACACACACAACAGAAACACATGTTTAGGCAAACACCACCGTGCATGGCTGTTCTTGTTTGTGTGTGTGTGTGTGTGTGTGTGTGTGTGTGTGTGTGTTGCCTCTTCAGAGGTGCTTCATGCACTTCTTTTCTTTTGACCCTTTTCCAAAGCGTCACGTATCATCTTTCTCTTATTTCTACCTCTTTCTCTTTCTCCCCCCATCACTCGCTCACACACACACACGCACGCACGCACACACACATTTAATCCTGGCCTCTTCTGCTCCCTCCCTGGCATCAGGATGGGTACCAGGAAAAGCACACACCCACGTGGGTCTGGGTGATGGGATTAAGAGCGCTCGCTGGCTAATCTGGATTACACAGCCGCGCTGGATTAACATGGTGAGAGATTCAGAGGCCCGCAAGAGGGGAAAAGAGAAAGAGAGAGAGGAAAAAAGAGAGGAGAGTCAGCCCAGAAGAGAGGGAACGAAGGATGAGAAAAGAAGAGATCTCAAATGCACTTTGAGACAACTGAGAAAACTCAGCCATATCTTATTTATGCTTTGATTTAACATATTTATGATATATTTTATATAACATTTTCCAATGCACTGAGACTTCTTAAATATACAAGCATATATGCAAGTGTGTGGGTGTGTAACCCAACCAAAATGCAATACCCCCAAAAAATACACTGTGAACCAGAAAGGAAGAGAGGAGCAGAGGAAATGAGAAAAGGAGGGAAGAGAGGAGAAAGAAGAGAATTGATATGCACAGAGAGCAAGCAATGGGAGAGTAATGAATATGTGCAGAGAGAGAGAGAGAGAGAGATGATACTTATTGTGAGAAGAAAGGAGAGGTAATGGTAGGCAGGGTGAGTAAAGGGAGGACAGAGAAGAGGAGTGAGCAAAGGAGAGGATCGGAAGAATGGAGAGAGAGAAAAAAGAGGAAAGTGAGGGATGAAGAGAGAGAGAGGAAGGAGGGAGGGAGAGAGAAGGGGTGGCTGGCAGAGACTTAATGAAGGTCTTAATTATGGAGGCGCTGACATTTGAGCTGACGGCTGATCCATTCACTCTGATCAGCACCGATCACTTGCTCGGACACACTATTGATCAAATACTCGCGTGGTCACCCTCTCAACAACGGACGAATACACACGCAACCATACACGCTCACACACTCTCACCCAAACACACTGCAAGGGATCTTCCGTCTGCAAATCGACTAGGAGTGTCTTATTGACACGAGTGACTCCTCAGCGACTGTATAGATTGAGTACGTCTGACAGTGTTGGGCCTGAGGGTCACTTCTCATATGTCTCATACATCATATGTCTCATACGTATGGTTGAGGGATGTCTGCAGGGGCTTTTCTGCCCGTATGAGTCATTATGCTCTATAGGTCACCTTGGGCACACAGCGTCTACTTAGGGGAGGGGAGAGTGGTTGCCATCTTGTTTATTTTGAAGAAGGGGGGGGAAAACAAATAAATAAACTTGAGGCTGAGGGACCATGGAATGGGTAGATAACAACATAGCGCCACTGGAGCCTTGGCCCACTTCCCTTAATCCTCCCCTTAAACATACAGCTGACCCCTGCTGCTAGAGGTATATCATCAGCTCAAACTGGCACAAGACTGTGTGTATGTGTGTGTGTGTGTGTGTGTGTGTGTGTGTGTGTATGTGTGTGAGAGAGTGTCTTTCTCTTTAAGATATCAAATATAGTACATATAGAGTTGTTTTTATGGACATCATGGAAAAAGATGAAATAACAGACAGAGTTATACAGTGATTGAGAACGAGGTTGTCAAAGATGGAGCAGGACATTGAGGGAAGGAGAGACAGGGATGGAGAGATTGGAGATGGGATGAAAAGAGGGGAGAGATAGATAGAGAACTGTAAAAAGACAGGGCACAAAAGAGAAGAGAGCGAGCACAAAGCCATCAGAACTGTGCCACTTCAGGTCGGCACGGCAACCAGCCTTACGCAGACCTGCCTTGCCGCCGCAGTCGCCATGGCAACGCCATGACTAGAGCTCCCCAGCAGGTAAACAAGGTTGCCCCGGACGACAAGGAGAGGCGGAGGAAAGAGAGAGGGGGGGAGAGAGGGGGAGAGAGAGCGATAGGGAGGAGGTGAAAGGATAAACAAATGGAGAGGATGGCGTGAGGAGTGTTCAGGTGAAGGGCGAGGGAGAGTACAGGAGGAGGAGGAGAGAGGGGCAGAGGAAAGAACACGTACAAAAGCAGAATGACAATGAACAGGTGATTATGAAACCATGAGATGACAGCGGAGGAGGAGAGACAGCAAGAGAGCGAGAGAGAGAGAAAAAGCTATAAGATGCACACAGCAAGAGAAACAGAAGAACATGCTTAACATGTCTTTATAGATGTAAATATTATTACACAAATCCTAAGAGCAGCTGAGCTGAGAGAAAAATTACTACTCAAATCAAAATGGGACCTGTTGGTTTGGCTCCCTACGGTGCAAGATATTTCCAACACACATGCTAACACACACACACACACACACAAACCTTATTCACCACAGATGTACACAGACATTCAACGCATGTATACAAACACCATCAATATCTATCTGTCTTTGGCACACAACCTCGGATGCAAGCACACACACACACACACATTTAATCGGTCCCTGTTCTACGGAGGAGGATTTCAGAGGGATTATGGGATATTAAATCCATAGATTATTCAATCAAATCACATTCTCTCCCCACTTCCCCACCCCCGCCCTAACACTTAACCCACTGCCTTGACCGCTAAACACACAATCATCATACTTATCACCACTATGCACACACACACGTTAACACACATACCATTCACTGCTCATGAACTCACTGCCCACACCCTCAAGAAATAAACAGGGTGCTTGCATATCAAACACAGATCA